>NC_064850.1:96016633-96316633 GCF_024139225.1 Suncus etruscus | reverse complement strand
AGAACATTGTGGGATGCGAGAATCCCGGCACAGAATAACCTGGGGATGAGTGAGGGCACACTGGTCCTCAGACCCACCCAAAGGGAGAGACTGGCTGCTGTGTCCGCACCTACTTCCCGGCCTCTTTGCTTCTGGGTTTGATATTGTTCGGCTGGTGTCTGTTTGCCAAGAGCCTAGCAGCGCTGAACCTCCCAGTGTACGTCATTCTAGGAGGAAACAGAACCTGGACGACAGCGCACCCCCACTTCCCATCTTCATTAGGCTCCAAAGCGTCCGCCCAGGCGCCTCCCTTGCGGCGCACCGGCCTGGCCAGGATCCATCCGAGCCTCCCCTGCCGCAGTCCTAGTCCTGGGCCTCGTCAGCCGCACACACACACACACACACACACACACACACACACACACACACACACACACACACACACACACACACACACACTCACCCATCTCTATCAGCAGCACCCAACTTCTCCACCCAGAGGCCAACGGCCCGCTGTCAGTGTCCCCGGGACCACGATGTCCTGCCTGTCCCTCGCACTCCAATTCCACTTCCCATCACCGAGCACCGTGGGTGCTGCTTAGGGGTCCCAGCGCGCGCCACCCACCACCCAGCAGGTGAATCGGGCCCCGACCCGGGTCCGGCCCAGCTCTGGGAAAGCGAGCGCGCGCGTCCTGCACCCCCGGGAAGGAAGGGCGGCGCCCGGAAGGCTGGAAGCGAACGCCCCCAAACGTGCCAAGAGCGAAAACGTCCTGGGCGCGGCGACTGCGGCGAGTCAAGGTCGAGAGAAGGGGGCTGTAAACCTTTTCCTCCGATGCTCCCTGCAGCTCCCAGGCTGGGCCCCCCAAAAAGCTGGAATGAGTGGAAAGAGGGGCTCGGTGGTCCAGAAAGAAACTGCGCGCCCTACGCCCCTCTCCCTCCGTCCCCGTCCACTTCCCTCCCCCCCTTTCCTCCCTATCTTGCACGCTGCACCCCCTCTCCATCATGCACCTCCACTCCTTCCCCTTCGACTCCTTTGGCTCCCGCAGCGCAGCTTCCCCGCGGCCCCGCGCGTCACCACTCGTCCCACCTCCGGGCCAGCCAATCGGCGCCCGCACCCCGCACCCCGCCTTTCCTCCCGGGGGAGCGCGTGGCTGAGATGCGGAGCCGAGTCCCTCGCTGGCAATTGGGGTGCGAAAGGAGCACTCGCGGCTAGATCGGACCCCGGCGAGAGGTCCGTGCGGGGCAGCTCGTTCAGGACAAAGGGGTCGCAGCCCAGAGCCGCTGGCTGAGCTCAGGCCTGTGCGTCTTGCTACAGGATTTCCTCTAAGTGATCTCACTTGGACCCCAAGAATGGGTTTGGGTGCTCCTTTGAATCGAGGGGGACTTTCCAGCGTTAGAGCCACGGAGTCGTTCCCACGCTCCGGCACCCAGAGGCCGAGTCCGGGTCAACACGCAGACAAGCCTGACTCGCCCGCTTATTTCTCAAAATTTGGCACCAGGGGAAGCTTGGGTGCGCCCGTTCGTTCCCCTGTGCCTAAGACCCACTTGCTCTGCAGAGGGGCGGCAGTGGGGAGGGCAACGACAGGGCGAAGGCTGCAGCCCGGGCCCGACAAGTGCGCGCGTGGCTGGTCCCAGGAGCTGTGTGTGACCCTGGAGGAAGAGAGGAGGAAAAAGAAGAGAGACAGGGCTGGAGCCGCTGGTGCTAGAATGGGAAAATCGGCTGAGTGGCTATGAGTTCAGTCCAAGAAACCCTGAGGACATCCAAAGGATTAATTTGGGACTTATAAGACTCCCAAGCGTCTCTGAAATCAGAAGGCTATTTGCATTCAAATGTTCTTTGTTTTGGGGGAGGCACACCCGGTGATGCTCAGGGGTTACTCCTGACCATGCGCTCAGAAATCGCCCCTGGCTTCGGGGACTATATAAAACCCGGGATTGAACCCGGGTCCGTCCTAGGCTAGTAGGGCAAGGCAGACGCCTTATCGCTTGCCACGCTCCGGCCCCATTCATGTTCTTGAGAGCCAAGGTGAGGGGTTGGGAGGAGGAGGAGAGAGGGTTCTATTCCTTTTTCTGAGCTCAATGATCAAGTGATCATCCCTGGAGGTGCTCAGAGGACCAGTTACGGTACCAGGGATTGAATTGAGATCGACCATGTGTAAGGCAAGCACCTTAATCACTGAACTATCTCTCTGGCTCTGTACTTAGTTTTTTATTATGATAAATTATATATACTATGAATTCTGGTACACTATTGGTGGAAATATAAATTGATATAGCCTTTATAGAAAACAGTATAGAGGTTTGAGAGATAATACAGAGTAGGGCACTTGCTTTGCATGCAGCCAACCTGGGCTCAATCCTTGGCACCTTGTATTGCCTCTGAGACCTGCCAGTAGTGATCCTTGAGCACAGAGGAAGGAGTAAGCCCTAACACTACAAAGTGTGTCACCTCCAAAGAAAAAAGAAAAGAAAACAGAATACTGTTAAAAAATAAAAATAGAAAATTCACATGGTCACATAATACCACTTCGAAGCATTTCTCTGAAGGGCATGAAAACATTAATTTAAAATAATATTTGTCATTGTTTTACCAGATAGTCACAACAATAACTTAAATGTCCATCCACTTGACTACATAAAAAAAGATGTGAATATGTATGTATGTATGTATGTATGTATGTATATATATGGAATTCTACTCTACCATTAAAATAAAAAATTTGGAGTGGAATGGATGGTATCAGAGGTAATATTGTGTTTTTGTGGGGGGGGGGAGACCACACCCTATGATGCTCAGAGTCACTCCTATCTATGTGCTCAGAAATTGCTCCTGGCTTGGGGGACCATATGGGACACCGGGAGATCAAACCTTCATCCGTCCTAGGTCAACCACATGCAAGGCAAATGCCCTACCACTGTGCCATCGCTCTGGCCCCTAGAGGTAATGTTAAGTGAAATAAGAAAGTGAAAGACAATTACTGGATGGGCTCATGCATATGTGGAATATACAAAAATATTAATTAATTGAAGAACTGACAAGAATCAACAAAATTAACTCCCAGACTCAGTGTAAACTATGGTGGCTAATAGAAGAGAGGGAGAGAGTGGTGGTGAGTAGATGATTTGGTATTGGCTTAATACTGAAAATTTGGTAGTGCTCAGAGTGACAACAATGATACACATATAAAGGCATGAAACTAGACACCTGAAGTTTCACACAGCTGTAAACCAATGATAAATCAATGACATTTAAAAAAAATTTTTTTTATTTTTTGAGCCACACCCTGTGACATTCAGAGTTACTCCTGGCCATGCTCTCAGAAATCTCTCCTGACTTGGGGGACCTTATGGGACACCAAGGGATTGAACTGCAGTCTGTCCTGGGTTAGTCGCATGCAAGGCAAACGCCCTACTGCTGCGTCACTGCTCTGGCCCCTAAAAAAATTCTTTTTAGTGTGAGTTTGATCTGACAGTGGAGTCCAAAAGGCTGAGAAGGGAGATCCTTTGCATCTTCCTGGGATCTACAGCAGAACACAAAGACCTGAAACCCTGACAAACCTTTCACAATAAGGAGAGCACTCAGATAGGAGAAGGATGACCTTGCCAAAATGGAAACCCCATCTACCAGAGTAGCAAGCTATAATGTCAAAAACGTTCTAAATTGTGGAACTCTGTGGTACTTGCTTGGGAAGCAAGAAGTTGGAGGGTGGTAGGGAATTACATCAAACACCAAGCACCTTAATCCTATACTTAAAACACTGAATGCAAGGCAAGGAGCTATTGCTTACAAAGGTCATAGTCACTATCACCACCTTAGTGACCTCAGGCTACCTGGCTGCTAGATGTATTTTTGTTGCTTTGTTTGGGTTACTTTGTTTTGTTTTGTTTTGCTGGGCCATACCTGGTGATGCTCAGTGCTTCTCCTGACTCTGAACTCAGAGGTTACTCCTGACAGGCTGGGCGGACCATCTGTGGTTCTGGGGCTGGAACCAGGGTCAGCAACATGCAAGGCAAGTGCCCTACCTGCAGAACTATCTTCTGGCCCCTGGCTAGTTGACATAATATTGGTTCTTGATTGCCACCATTATAATCATAAGCAGGCTCCTTTTCGGTGATCTTTCACATGCCCAGTGGTGGATGCTATTTTGGATCTCACTTTTGTAGTAACCAACAATCACTGGGAAAATTCCTGAGGTGAGCTCCACGTACTCCAAGCAAATAACTGGGAGCTGAAAGTTATTACCATGATCACTTAAGTCCGGCAAACAAACTTAGCCTCTTACAGTCCACATCTGACATCTAACGAGCTTCAACCCTACAGTCAGAAAGCTCTCTGTGGGCCTTCCAAAGCATGGCCAGTGGTCAATTGCCTGCGATGTTCTTAGCCAGTCCCAGATAGTATGTGCTATGACTCAAGCTGTGATACCCATTCCTCAGTCATGCCCAAAATTATGACCATGGCAGCCTGGGGACAACCAAACCAGTAGTGACCTTGAATCCCTGGTTGCTATACAACCCTTTCAACCTTGGTGTACTGATGCCTGTAGTCATTTGTAATTTTGAATACCAGTTTATCACCTAGATCTATCTGAATTTGCCAGAGTCACCAAGGGCACCTGTGACTACATACCTCTGGTTGCCATCTGTCCCTACTCAAGCTAAGTGTCACAGACATTGCCAAACACTGTGATCATGCATGGCATAATACTGTTCACATCTACTCAATGTTGGTACTAGAAGTGCTTTAGGAGCTCCTGAATACAAACTATCTAGAAGCCATGCAGGTCTGTTTGATGCTACAGCTGCCCTTGGACACTTGAACACTAACTAGCTCCTCATCTCTGTTCAAGACTCCTTGAATTTGAACCTTTAACTGCTGCTAGACACAGATAACTGTAGTCATCATTCACACCCACTCACTTTCAGTACTGTAGCATCTTGAGCATCCATGAACACACCCAGCCAAAACAAGCTCAAAGTCATATGCGCTGCCAATGACTGGGTTTGTTTTGTTTCGTTTTTGGAGGGGAAGAGGTCATACCTGGTGGTGCTTGAGCTTACTTTTTGTGTCCAAGGATGACTCTAAGGATGACTCTTGGCAGCCTTGGGGGCCATGTGGTATGCCAGGGATGAATGACAGGATGGGCAAATAAAAGGCAAGTACCCTGACTACCTATTGTATTATCTCTCCAGTCCATCTTGGACTATACATGACCTTGAGCTTGGGTGATCTGATTGCCCTTAGGCTTGCTTGAACATAGATTCTCTCTCTGTCTTCTAATGAGGTAACATGAATAATGAAGAGAGGAATTTACATTGCATTGCATTACATTGCATTGGCTGATGAAGACAAAAGCCTGAAAAGAGTCCCTAGTACAACAGACCTTCCTAAACTCCCTGATGAAGATTTCAAAGCAACAATTGTAATGATGTCTACTAATTCTCACGAGAAAATCCATGGAAAACAACTTTAACAAGGAAAAAGTATAAGAAAAAATCACACTAAGAACTGTGCTGGATCACTGAGCTAAAAGAATACAGTAGCAGAATTAAACACAATACAGAGGGTTCCTACAGCAGAATAACAGAAACTTGAAGGAAAAAAAATCAATAAACTTAAAGATAAAGTATAAGAAAACATTAAAAAGAAAGAAAAAAGAAAAACAATTCTTTTAACTAAGAAAACATAAATTTATAGGATAATATCAAGAGAAACCGTGGTCATATCATAAGGGTTCCAGAGAAAGACAAAAGAGAGAAAGGAGAAGAATTTGTATTGGGGAAATGTTATTGGAGAACTTAACTAAGCTGAGATGAAAACAGAAGCCTGGATCCAGGAAGCTCAAAACGTTCCAAACAAAATGAACCAAAATAGACATATGCTAAAACACACTATAAGTAAAATGGAAAGCAAAAAGAAATAGAATCCTAAAAGCATAAAGAGAAAAGCAAAATGTCAACATAAGAGATGCTCCATGTGACTCACAGCAGATTTCTCAACTAAATCGCTACAGAAAACTCTATGTAAGGTATAATGTATTAAGAGTATTTGATAGAAAAGACTTCCAGCCAAGATTATTTTATTGATTAGGGTATTATTCAGAATGCAAGGAGTGAAAAAAAGGTTTCAAACAGCACCTAAGGGAAGTTATGACCACTATACAATCTCTACAAGAACTAAAGGAATTTTATTGAAACACATAGAACTGTAAAGAGTTCTACAAAAGGAAAATAATTTGATCAGAAGTAATAAAATACCTAAAAAAATTACCTAAAAAGAAAATAACATTGTGGTGTCTTAGAAGAAAGATGCAACCTCTTCACTATACAAAAAGTGTATATCGATGCCTGCCCAGTGGGGCTCGACTGTGAGAAAGTGTGAGTGCTGCCTGTGTGTGTTTGTCTCCTGTCCTGTCTCCTGAACCTCTTGGGAGTGGGCCAAAAAGGCCCCAGAAAATTCTCTCTCCTAGAGGCTCCAGAAGAGCACGGCCACTCCGCTTCGCTATGCGGCAGTGCGCTCTTTCTAAGGAAAGAATGCCACTGCAACAAGAAGAAAAAAATCACACTAAGAACTGTGCTGGATCACTGAAGCCCAGCATTTCTCCCCGGACTGTCTTCTCTGCTGCGAACTTGGGCTAAGATTTGATCCTGTGTGAGGCTTCATCCACGGAAGACTCCCCTTCCTTGGAGGCAAGTGGACCCACCCAGAAAGGGCGGAGCCAGAGGAGCCTGGCTGTGCACATCATTTAGCCAATGAATACCACCACAACATGTAGAAAAACCCACAATACAAGTGTGACAATGGGGAAACAATGCAGGCCAGCGTCAGACATAGAAAATGAAGATGACAATTCTGATGACCAGAAAACCGCCAACCAACTAATGAATCTCTCAGTAAGGAGTTTAAACAAGAAATATTGAAGATGCTCAAAGAACTCAAAGAAACCATGGATCGAGTTGAATGGAACACTAATCAGAACCAAGAGAATATGAAGACAGAAATCACAAAACTCCAAACTGAAATAACAGGTAAAATAACAGGCCTGAAAAACTCGTACATGAATTGAATGACAAAATGGATAAGCTCTCCAACAGGGTAACAGAAGCTGAGAATAGAATTGGTGCTGTGGAAGATGAGATAAATAACAACTCCATACAGCGGGAGATATTGGGAAAAAAATTTAAAGCAAATGAACAGACAATGGAAAATTTAGTCAAAGAATGGGAACAGATGAAAATAGAAGTCTATGATAAGCTCAACAGAAACAACTTAAGAGTCACTGGAGTCCCAGAGACCCAGGAAGAAAATCTCCAGGAAGAATCAATGGTCAAGAACATCATTAAAGAGAAACTTTCAGAGCTAAAGAATATATGCGATCAAATCCTGCATGCCCAAAGAGTACCAACTAAAAGAGACCCCAGAAAAAATACCCCAAGACACATCCTAGTCACAATGACAAATCCCACAGATAAAGACAGAATTCTGAAAGCAGCAACATCAAAAAGGGAAATTACATTAAAGGGAGCATACTTGAGATTTACAGCAGACCTGTCATTAGAAACACTCAAGGCCAGAAAGCAGTGGTGGGACATAGTGACAAAACTCAATGAAATGAATGCTTCGGGGGCCGGGCGGTGGCGCTAAAGGTAAGGTGCCTGCCTTGCCTGCGCTAGCCTTGGACGGACCGCGGTTCGATCCCCCGGTGTCCCATATGGTCCCCCAAGCCAGGAGCATCTTCTGAGCACATAGCCAGGAGTAACCCCTGAGCGTTACCGGGTGTGGCCAAAAAAAAAACAAACAAAAAAAAAAAGAAATGAATGCTTCACTTAGAATACTGTACCCAGCAAAACTCACTTCCAGAATTGACAGAAGAATACATGGTTTCACAGACAAAAAACAGCTCAGAAACTTTACAGACTCAAAACCAGTCTTAAGAGAAAAACTGAAAGACCTAATTTAAGACAAGACTGACCAAAAGACACACCAACTTTCTATATAAAGATGGCATTAAACCCCAGGACAATTCTTTCTCTCAATGTCAATGGACTAAATGCACCAGTTAAAAGACACAGAGTGGCTAAATAGATAAAAAAAAAAAAAAAACTCAATCCAACCTTCTGCTGCCTACAAGAAATGCACCTGAATAGTCAGAACAAACATAGACTCAAAATAAAAGGCTGGAGGAAAATTATCCAAGCAAACAACACCCATAAAAAAGCTGGAGTGGCCATACTAATATCAGATAATGCAAACTTTATACTCAGGAAGGTTGTAAGGGGCAAAGATGGACATTTTGTATTAATCGAGGGGTATGTACAGCAGGAAGAAATCACTCTCCTAAACATATATGCACCGAATGAGGGGCCAGTAAAATATTTAATACAATTGTTGACAAATCTGAAAAATAATATCAATAACAACACAATAATTGTGGGGGACCTCAACACGGCTTTGTCAACACTGGATAGGTCAACCAGACTGAAACCCAACAAGAATATACTAGACCTGAGAAGAGAAATGGAAGAAAGAGGCCTAGAAGATATATATAGGACACTCCATCCCCAGAAACCTGGATACACATTTTTCTCCAATGTACATTCTCCAGGATAGACTACATGCTGGCACATAAAACATACCTCCATAATATCAAGAGGATAGAAATTTTGCAGGCTACCTTCTCTGACCACAAGGCTCTGAAATTATATGTGAATTCCAAAGGGACACAGAAGAAAAACTCTAACACCTCGAAATTAAACAGCCTCATACTGAATAACCAGTGGATCCAAGATGAAATCAAAGAGGAAATCAAAACTTTCTTGGAAACAAATGATAATAAAGACACAAACTATCAGAACTTATGGGACACAGCAAAAGCAGTACTGAGAGGAGAATTTATAGCTTTGCAAGCACACATCAGGAAGGAAGAAGGGGCCTACCTGAATAGCTTAATGACACAGATCATAGAATTAGGAAGTGCTCAACAAAAGGACACAAAAATAGGGAGACAGAAAGAAATAACAAAGCTGAGATCAGAAATCAACAAAGTGGAAACCCAAAAAACAATCTGAAAGATCAACGAAAACAGAAATTGGTTCTTCGAAAAAATAAACAAGATTGACAGACGACTGGTAAAACTAACAAAGAAAGAGAGAGAGAAACTTGATAACTCGTATTAGGAATGAAAAAGGAGAGATCGGGGCCGGGCGGTGGCGCTGGAGGTAAGGTGCCAGCCTTGCCTGCGCTAGCCTAGGACGGACCGCGGTTCGATCCCCCGGCGTCCCATATGGTCCCCCAAGAAGCCAGGAGCAACTTCTGAGCGCATAGCCAGGAGTAACCCCTGAGCGTCACAGGGTGTGGCCCAAAAACCAAAAAAAAGAAAAAAGAAAAAGGAGAGATCACTACTGATATGACAGAGATTCAAAGGGTAATCAGAAACTACTTTGAGAAACCCTATGCCACTAAAAATGAGAACCTGGAAGAAATGGCTAAATTCTTGGACTCATAATCTTCCACGGTTGAATGAAGAGGATGTAGCATATCTAAACACCCCCATCACCATTGATGAAATTAAAACAGTAATCAAATGTCTGCCCAAAAACAAAAGCCCAGGCCCCGATGGATTCACTAATGAATTCTTTCAAACTTTCCAAGAGGAACTACTACCAATCCTGGCAAGACTCTTTCATGAAATCGAAAAAACGGGAACACTTCCAAATAGCTTTTATGAAGCCAACATCACCTTGATACCTTAACTGGACAGAGATTCTACCAAAAAAGAAAATTACAGACCAATATTGCTGATGAATACAGATGCAAAGATCCTCAACAAAATTCTGGCAAATAGGATTCAATGCCTCATTAAGAAGATCATCCACTACAATCAAATAGGTTTCATCCCAGGAATGCAAGGCTGGTTTAACATCCGTAAATCTATCAACATAATACACAACATCAACAACAAGAAAAATAAAAATCACATGATCATATCAATAGACGCAGAGAAAGCATTTGATAAGGTCCAACACCCATTATTGATCAAAACTCTCAGCAAGGTGGGAATGAAAGGAACCTTTTTCAATACAGTTAAGGCCATCTATCACAAATATTATACTCAATGGAGAAAAACTAAAAGCTTTCCCTCTAAATTCTGGCACAATACAAGGCTGTCCTCTCTCACCACTCCTATTCAACATAGCACTGAAAGTACTTGCTATAGCAATTACAAACATATTCAAGGGGAAAACTGCACTCTCCAAGCAAGTGAAAGCAGAGATTAACAGATGGGAATATATTAAACTGAGAAGCTTCTACACCTCAAGAAAATAGCACCCAGGATACAAGAGCCACCCACTGAGTGGGAGAAACTATTCACCCAATACCCATCAGATAAAGGGCTAATCTCCAAAATATACAAGGCACTGACAGAAATTTACAAGGAAAAAAAACATCTAATCCCATCAAAAAATGGGGAGAAGAAATGGACAGGCACTTTGACAAAGAAGACATACAAATGGCCAAAAAACACATGAAAAAATGCTCCACATCACTAATCATCAGGGAGATGCAAATCAAAACGATGAGGTACCACCTCACACCACAGAGATTGGCACACATCACAAAGAATGAAAACAAACAGTTTTGGCGGGGATGTGGAGAGAAAGGAACTCTTATCCATTGCTGGTGGGAATGCAGTCTAATTAAACCTTTATGGAAAGCAATATGGAGATTTCTCCAAAAACTGGAAATCGAGCTCCCATACGATACAGCTATACCACTCCTGGGGAAATACCCTAGGAACACAAAAATACAATTAAAAAAATCTTTTTCTTACACCTATATTCATTGCAGCACTATTTACCATAGCAAGACTCTGGAAACCACCAAGATGCCCTTCAACAGACAAATGGCTAAAGAAACTGTGGTACATATACACAATGGAATATTATGCAGCTGTCAGGAGAGATGAAGTCATGAAATTTTCCTATACATGGATGTACACGGAATCTATTATGCTGAGTGAAATAAGTCAGAGAGAGAGAGAGAGAGAGAGAGAAATGCAAAATGGTCTCACTCATCTATGGGTTTTTAAGAAAAATGAATGACATTCTTGCAATAATAATTTTCAGACAAAAAGAGAGAAGGGCTGGAAGTTACAGCTCACCTCATGAAGCTCACCACAAACAGGGATGAGTTTAGTTAGAGAAATAACTACATTTTGAACTATCGTATTAATGAGAATGTATGAGGGTTATAGAAAGCCTGTCTAGAGTACAGGCGGGGGTTGGGTGGGCAGGAGGGAGATTTGGGACATTGGTGATGGGAATGTTGCACTGGTGATGGGTGGTGTTCTTTACATGACTGAAACCCAAACACAATCATGCATGTAATCAAGGTGTTTAAATAAAAAATATATAAAAAAAATGTATATCAGGGCCGGCGAGGTGGCGCTAGAGGTAAGGTGTCTGCCTTACAAGCGCTAGCCAAGGAAAGGACCACGGTTCGATCCCCCGGTGTCCCATATGGTCCCCCCAAGCCAGGGGCAATTTCTGAGCGCGTAGCCAGGAGTAACCCCTGAGCATCTAACGGGTGTGGCCCAAAAAACCAAAAAAAAAAAAAAAAATGTATATCAAAGCACAAGGAAATAAAATAGAAAAAGGAAACAAGATTACTGCAAAACACCAAGAATCCATATATAAATGGCAATAAGTATTTTTATATTAATAATTTCAGATTTAATGTCCTGTACTCACCAAAAAGACAGAGTGACTGGCTATCAGGAAATAAAATTCAACCTTCTGCTAGTTACAGGACACTCATTTGAATTTCAGAGTAAAAGGGAGAAAAATAATCAGGTAAATGGTGGTGCAGGAACAACTAGATTTACCACAGACTAATAAATTATAAATTAAAAAAGTAATAAAAAATGAGGATGGATATTTTATAAATATTTAGGATCAACACATCAAGAGGATTTAATACTCATAAGTAAATATACTCCAAATAAAAGAACACCAAGATCTATAAAGCAACTAACAGGAATGAAGAAAATGACAGTAAGACAATAGTTATATGGAACTTTTACACTCCACTCTTACCAAAGAGTTTTACCACATGAAAATCAAGAAGCAAACAACAGCCATAAATGTTAAGTTGGAAGAACCAAGCCTAATAAACATTTATAGGACTCTCTACTCCAAATAATCTGGGTACACATTCTTTCATAGCATATAAGGCATGTTTCGAAGGGTAGATCATAGGTTTGGGTACAAAATATAAATCAATCAATTATGAATATTTTAAAACCATGGTGTAGATATTAGGTACACTAAAATCATGTTACATATCTTTTTAGATCATAATAAAATAATCTGGAATTTAACCATAAAAGGAAAATTGAAAAAAATAAGACATTTGGAGATAAAACAACATGATATTGAAAAATTATCAGGTCATGGAGGAAATCAAGGAGGAAATGTTTTGCACAGGTGAAGGGTGGTGTTCTGTTTTGTTTTGTTTTGTTTTTTGGGCCACACCCATTTGATGCTCAGGGGTTACTCCTGGCTAAGCGCTCAGAAATTGCCCCTGGCTTGGGGGGACCATATG
Organism: Suncus etruscus; assembly: GCF_024139225.1. Lineage (NCBI taxonomy): Eukaryota > Metazoa > Chordata > Mammalia > Eulipotyphla > Soricidae > Suncus > Suncus etruscus. The sequence continues at coordinate 96,304,050 of NC_064850.1, read as the reverse complement.
GGACACTGGGGGATTGAACCGTGGTCCTTCCTTGGCTAGCACTTGCAAGGCAGACACCTTACCTCTAGCGCCACCTCACTGGCCCCATCTTTTTTATGATTAAAACCCAACTGCAAACATGTTTGTAATCATGGTGCTTAAATATATTATTTTAAAAATAAAAATAAATTAAATTAAAAAGGAATTATAGCATAAATAAATAAAATAAAAATATAACATATAAAATAATATAAATATAATAATAAAGAAATTATTCTTGCATGTGTCAATGTAATGGAACAAACAATGGTGAGCAACAGAAGACAAAAATAAAACTTTATGAGACTGGAGAGATAGCATGGAGATAGGGCATTTGCCTTGCCTGCAGAAGGACGGTCGTTCAAATCCCAGGAGTGTAGAGCCAGGAGTAACCCGAGTGCTGCCAGGTGTGACCCCAAAAATCCCAAAGATAATAAATAAAACTTTATATGATCCTACTCAAAACATAGGGAGTGATAGCTAAGCGTTAGAGCATTTGCCTTGCACGCAGCTGAACTAGAACGGACCGAGGTTCAATCCTCTGGTATCCCATATGGTCCCCTAAGCCAGGAGCAATTTCTGAGCACAGAGCCAGGAGTTATCCCTAAGCGTCACCAGGTATGCCCCCCCCCAAAATAAAAGAAAAGAAATGTCTAGAAACATAAAGCAATTAAAATATGAGTGATCACAACAAAAGCTGTACTAAAATATCACAACTAGAAGCCGTACTCGATTAAAACTTAAACCATGTAATCTGAGGAGGCAGGAGATGGCTCTAAGGATGGGGCATTATCTGGAGATTCCATTCCTCACACTGCATGGCATCCAAGACAACCAAAAGGAAATCTAAACACCTTGTTAGCCTGAGTACTTCCAGGTGTGGCACCAAACAAAAACAAAAACAAAGCAGGAAATTCTGAGCCATAATACCTAACCTCACGCTAGGAACTAAGAAAAGAACAAATTTTGATGGAAGAGAGTACAGGAATGCAGGTTGTGAACCACTTCAATTCTCAGCAGCACAGAATTTCTCGAGCACTTCAAGAGTGCCCCAGGTAACTTGTGGCATATCTGGACATAAGCAACACCACACCCTCAGGCCCTTGCACTGAAATACTTGCCTGACTGGTTGATAATCACCAGGAATGAAGACATTCCAGGCCACCTAAGTCCCACTTAGAAACCATCCCACAGATATTTAAAAAGAAAAAAAAAAAAGATAATATGGTAATAATATCCAAAGATAACAGAGGCAAGTGCCAGGAGAACAAGTCCATGTTTTGTCACAAAGAGAAGGGAAGTGCAGATAGGGCAAACAAAGAAGAGACCACTCTGACAATGATAGTTAGAAATGGTCACTCTGGACAAGAACTTGGTACTGAAAGGATTAAGGTGATATGCATGATACCCCTTCAATAACAATATTGCAAACCACAGTGTTTAAACTCAATTTACCTGGGGGCCGCAGGAGGCAAAGTCGGGGTGATCCTTGAGTGCAAAGTCAGTAGTAAGCCTTGAACATTGGAGGTGTGACCCAAATAACTAAAACAAAATAAAACAAAAAAAGATTCCTCTAGGGCAGGGCCACAAAATGTTGTATGGAAGGCCGCAATCGGCCTGCAGGCCGCAAGTTTGAGACCCCTGGTTTAAAGGAAAGAAAGCAAGACATAAAGAGGAAAGAGAGAGAATAAGAGAGAGAAAAAAGGGAGAAGAAAAACATCTGCAACAGAGGCAGGCAGAGAAAAGGGCAAAGGGAGGGCTGGAGGGAAATTGGGGATATTGGTTGTGGGAAATGTACACGGGTGAAAGGTATTGGATTTTGTATAAGTGAACCTCAATGGTAAACATTGTTTTAATGTGTATCTCATGGTGAGTCAATTAAATAATTTCTTTATTTAAAAAGTCCAAAAGAGGGCCCGGAGAGATAGTACACCGGTGTTTGCCTTGCAAGCAGCCGATCCAGGACCAAAGGTGGTTGGTTCAAATCCCGGTGTCCCATATGGTCCCCCATGCCTGCCAGGAGCTATTTCTGAGCAGACAGCCAGGAGTAACCCCTGAGCACCGGTGGGTGTGGCCCAAAAAACAAAACAAAACAAAAAGTCCAAAAGAAAAATAAAGAAACCATCCCCAAAACAAACAAATAAAAAGAAAAACAATGGCAAATGAAGCCCCAGGTCAGTAAAAGAAAGAATAAAAGCAGAGCAGAAATAAAATGAAAATCAAAGGATAATATAAAAGATGAATAAAGTCAAGTTTCTTAAAAAAAGTAAATCAAGGCTCTTAAAAAGGTTAAACAAGATTGACAGATCCTTAACTAGGACCAGGAAGCAAAGCAAAACCTTAATAAATGAGAACAGAAATGGAAGAGAGAGGGGCAGAATGAAAATACAGCTGGTAGGGTGACTTGTAGGCATATAGGGTGTTTTGTAGCCTTGTATGTGGCTAATCTGGGTTTGATCTTGACCATTCCATATAGTACCCCAAGTCCACCAGTAGTGATCTTTGAGCACAGGGCCAGAAGCAAGCCTTGAACACCACCAGGTGTGGCTCTAACTCCCCTCACCCAAAGGAAAAAAAAAAAAGTGAGAAGAGAAGTGTGACAAAATTATACAGGTACCACAGAAATACAAAAGACCATAAGAGACTACTAGGAATAACTTTATGCCTCTAGAACCTAGAACCTAAAAGAAGAATCAGAGCAATAATTTGGCGGGCAGGCTGTTTGCCTGGCATGTGGCTGACTGCTGTTCAATTCCCAATATTCTCTATGGTCCCCTAAGCATGCCAGGATGATCCCTGAACATAGAGCCAAGAGTAAGCCCTCAACATCCCTAGGAGTAACCCCTGAGCGATGCTGGGTGTGACCCAAAAACCAAAAAAACAAACAAACAAAACAAACAAACTAAAAAAACTTAGCAGAACGCTTCCATTTCACGTTAGTGTTTGAGGTATGTTTACATCTTAAATGTCTCTTGCTATACTTGCTTTATCACAGAACTGTGCAAATCCTGGTGCCTGTTTTAGCAGTAAATAATATTACATTTTTTGGGGGCCGGAGAGATAGCACAGCGGTGTTTGCCTTGCAAGCTGCCGATCCAGGACCTAAGGTGGTTGGTTTGAATCCTGGCGTCCCATGTGGTCTCCCATGCCTGCCAGGAGCTATTTCTGAGCAGATAGCCAGGAGTAACCTCTGAACACTGCCAAGTTTGGCCCAAAAACCAAAAATAAATAAATAAGTAATATAACTTTTTTTAATGAGTACATATATCGGGAAACAATTTAACGGGTTAAAGTACATATTTAGCGTACCTGAGTCCAGGTTCCTTCCCCAGTACTTTATAGTTCGAATGGCAGGGAGCAACATCTGACCTATGAGCACTTTGAGAATAGTCCCAAACAATAATAAATCATACAAGCCACAAGTTACTGCTTTAGCTATTTTTAACTAATGCCAAAGTGAGATAAAATATTTTCACTTTGTTGAATCACACCATCTATATCCAGAAATTATTCAACTTTCCTCACTGAAACTATATCATCTCAACACTAACTCCCCATTCTTCCTTCTCCCGGTCACTATTATGCCAACCCTAATTTCTATGAATTTGACTACTCTAGACATTTCCTATATGAACAATCAAATAGAATTTTCCCTTTTGTTACTTATTTCTCAAAACATAATGTACACACGATTCATCCTTGTTGTAACACTAGAGAGAATCTTCTTCCTATTTCAGACTGAATTTCATGTAGATTTGCAACATAATTTGTAAGTACAGTACTGATGATAAACTAGAACTGCTTCAACTTGTAAATAACATTGCTATGAATATACATATTCCATATATACATATATATATCCCATATATATTCAGAAGCAAATTTTCTAGAACATATGGATCCTTCCATATCTAACATTTGGAAAAATCTACAGGGACATTTCTAAAAAAGTTTTGCTTTCCTGATAAAAGGGGAAAACTTGCCACTCTGCCCCATCTCACCCCATGTCTTCCACCTTTGAATGTGTCACAATGCCTGGACCTGTTAAAATAGGACAACAAAATTCCAGAAACTTCAGCTCTGACATTATTTTGCTAATGTGCCATCTTGAGCACCTACTTCTGTATTATACTATACATATAATATGTATTATTATTTTGATTGGACTCCCTTAGAGGCACTCGGGAGAGTCAAGGATCACTCTGTGTTACTGCTCTTCTGTGTGGGCCTGATATCGGTTCTTGGATCTGGTGATATCTAACTTTGGGGTTCAGAGCCTGTAAGGTATGTACTCCTTGTCCTTTGAGTTTATCTTGCTGATCGCATTATTGCTTTTTTTAAGTCACTATAAGACAAGTCTTCTATTACTTACAATTAAACACATTTCTAATCAATTCAATGCTAAGTTGTTCAACTTTCTGTATCTTCCATTACATTGTCCTCTACTATGAGAAGTAGCTCAAACTTCTGGGTAGAAAGCTACTTCTTGGGACCGGAGAAATAGCATGGAGGTAGGGTGTTGCTTTGCATGCAGAAGGACGGTGGTTCGAATCCCGGCATCCCATATGCCCTCCCCCCACCCCCACCCCTGAGCCTGCCAGGAGCAATTTCTGAGCATAGAGCCAGGAGTAACCCCTGAGCGCTGCGGATGTGAACCAAAAACAAAACAAAAAAAAAGCTACTTCTTCTTCTTAAGCATCCATGACCTTGGGCACTTACTATGGTGGCTGAGACAACATGTTATAATTAGTGGCTGAGATAGGTTGCGATAGCTTCCTCCAGTAGGCTGTGAGTCCTGATCTTAATCTCTCTCAAGTCTGTACAAAGTATGTCATGTATCATACAGAGTATGCCAGGCCAAACATCATGTTAGGCATTTCATTCACAAGCTCATATCCCTGTACTGTAAACTCTCACTAGCTTTCTCATCCTCTAAGTTCTGCAAGATAAGAGTTGGAGCATGGGACCCGAAGAGACAGCACAGTGGTGTTTGCCTTGCAAGCAGCCAATCCAGGACCAAAGGTGGTTGGTTCGAATCCCGGTGTCCCATATGGTCCCCCGTGCCTGCCAGGAGCTATTTCTGAGCAGACAGCCAGGAGTAACCCCTGAGCATCGCCGGGTGTGGCCCAAAAAAAAAAAAAAAAAAGAGTTGGAGCATGGAGGTTTGCCTTGCATGCAAAAGGACAGTGGTTCAAATCCCAGCATACCATATGGTGCCCCGAGCCTGCCAGGAGCGATTTCTGAGAGTAGAGCCAGGGGTAACCCCTGAGCACTGCTGGGTGTATCCCAAAAAACAAAAAAGAGTTGATTCAACTCATGCTATTATTTCCATAGGCAGAAAGTACTCTGTAATTTCTACAGTCCATTCACTCAGTAGCAGCTACTATGCTCTCAAGAACAAATTGCTGTGGGACAGAAACATATTTATTAGGTTACTCCTTTCTCCGTAAGAACTTTTCTGAGTAAGATTATCAAGATTTCCCTTTCTACAGCTTTCATACCTAAGTCAGAGTCTCCCAAAGTCCAGAACAGTTATGATAGCTCTTCTCTGAGGACCAAGATTTGAAATGATGAAAGTCTGAAAGTCATTTTGAGCAATGGGACAGGTTCACCCACCGACCATATGGAGGTCGATGCAGCCATGAATATACATGTTCACAAGGTCAACAAATGAGTTGTGAAAACAAAGTAGAGAAGATTCTTATTTAACAGTGAAAAAAATTCTCCTTTTGGGGGGTTTGGGAGGGACAAGACCCAGGGCTTATTCCTGACTCTGCACTTAGGAATATATTCCTGAAAGGCTAGGGTTACCAGAGAGAACTTCATGGACCAAACAAGAGTTAGTGCTACCCACTATACTGTTTTGTTTTGTTTTGTTTTGTTTTGTTTTGTTTTTGGATCACACCCGGCAGCACTCAGGGGTTACTCCTGGCTCTACGCTCAGAAATTGCTCCTGGCAGGCTCGGGGGACCATATGGGATGCCAGGATTCGAACCACCCTCTTTCTACATGCAAGGCAAACACCCTACTTTCATGCTATCTCTCCAGTCCCACCCCCCACTATACTGTTAATTTTACCCTCTAAATAATTTTTTTTAAAAAGACATTTTGGTACAATAAAAATCCGTTACAGAAATGAAGGGCATTTTTGGTGCTATAAGGACTGGCTTTAATATGGAAACTGTTTTCTTTATATATGTCTTAAATAACAATACAACCAAAGGGGTAGAAGTAATATACATTAGTTTAGAGCATAAACTGTGAATGTCCTGAAAGTTTTTAAATAAATCAAGTGTCTAATCTCTATTTTTTATGAGTAGGATTAAATTAGCGTATGCTACTCCCTTTATCCTCACTCTAATTCTTTTTTTTTTGGGGGGGGGGTCACACCGGCTGTGCTCAGGTGTTACTCTTGGCTATCTGCTCAGAAATAGCTCGTGGCAGGCATGCGGGACCATATGGGACACCAGGATTTGAACCAACTACCTTAGATCCTGGGTCAGCTGCTTGCAAGGCAAACACGGCTGTGCTATCTCTCCAGCACCCTCACTCTAATTCTTAAAATTTCCCTAGGTATTGAATATTCTACTATTCGATCAGTGATGAGAACCACTCAATGAGTGGAAAAGTACAAACTGGGTAGACTTCTGGGAGGAGGTGATCTATGGATTAAGCCTTAATATACAGAAGACATTTGAACTCGTGAAATTGGAGTGTTAGAGGTTGAGAAAAGCTGAGCTTCAGTGGGAGGAAACACACCAAGTGCCAATCAGTCGATATGGTTGGAGATACATATTCTGTTGGTAATTACTGGTAGATGAAATTAGAAATAAGAATTTATCTGTCTGGGAAGAACCTTAAACAGCAAACCAGAAAGTTTCTTTTTTTTTTTTGGTTTTTTGCACCATACTCGTTTGATGCTCAGGGGTTACTACTGGCTAAGCGTTCAGAAATTACTCCTGGATTGGGGGAACCATATGGGACACCGAGGGATCGAACCGCAGTCCTTCCTTGGCTAGCGCTTGCAAATCAGACACCTTACCTCTAGCGCCACCTCACCGGCCCCAGAAAGTTTCTTAAGGACAAGAACAAGCCACTGCGACCTATATGCCAAGTAACAAAGAGATCAAAGAGAAATTTAAATAAGTTCACTTGGGGCCGGGGAGATAACACAGTGGTAGGGCGTTTGTCTTGCATGTAGCCAATCCAGGATAGATAGTGGTCCTAATCCCAGCATCCCATATGGTCCACTATGCCTGCCAGAAGCTATTTCTGAGGGTAGATACAGGAGTAACCCTGATTGCCGCCGGGTGTGACCCAAAAGCCAAAAAAAAAAAAATTTACTTGTAGAAGGAATTTAGCCCATGATATCTTAGTTATTAAATAATGATGCAGTCTATTAAGAAAATTAGCCTAGAGCTCAAGCAGTCACCAGTGAGGTTGCCCGTGAGCCCGCGATTCTTCCTAATCTTAGCTCAGACCTGGTTCAGATATGTTCCAATCTACATAATATTCCTAACAAAATTCTACTTTTTATGGAATTCAATATCAGTCTCCATGCTTCTCTCTTTCTTCACTTCCTCAGATCTGTCATAGAATGTCATCATGTCTGGAACCTTTTCAATTCTCATAAAGGGTTATTGAAAGCAAAGAAGAAATGCCAGAAAAGATATGCAATAGGAAGGTCAACACAGGACTCAGGAAGTCTTCTCAGAAACATAGGAATGGGAGGGCATGAAAGAGAACAGTCCCAGTCATGGTAAAAAGAGACAAAGGCTATCAGTGACCTCAGTTTTGGGGACAGCAGTGCAGCACAGAGCATTGCAAGAGCTCTGGCCAACCATTAAGAACTGCCTCAGATGAGTAGCCAAGGAGGTCAAAGTAGAGAAGGTAGAAAAGTTATTGGAGAGTTTTCTGAAGAGTGTCTGGACAGTAGAAATGCCATTCTAGGGGCCGGGAAGGTGGCGCTAGAGGTAAGGTGTCTGCCTTGCAAGCGCTAGCGTAGGATAGACCGCTGTTCGATCCCCTGGCTTCCCATATGGTCCTCCCAGGGGCCAATCGCCAGGGGCGATTTCTGAGCGCATAGCCAGGAGTAACCCCTGAGCATCAAACGGGTGTGGCCCAAAAACAAAAACAACAACAACAACAACAACAAAGCCATTCTAGCTGCTTCATTGGGCAAGGGGGTCTGGACAGGGTGGGATGGGGGTGGCCCAAAATGAAGCTAGGGAGAATTTGAGTGTCAGATCCAGAGAATATCTATCATGCTACACAGAATCCAGCATTGGAACCCAAAACAATGGCAGAGCTACTGCAGCAAATAGAAGACTAAGTGACAACATTGAGAATATCTGGGTATCAGAGCTGACCTCAGGCTCCTGGCAGCAGTTTAGACCCTGTCAACATAGTATAATGCACCCACTGTTCTCTCCAGCACAAACTCAGAGCAACAGGGCCCAGCCCAATTCTTCAGGCTCCAGCTGTTAGAAAAGAGAGGTAGGTCCAGGCAGTAGTGGCTGAAGATACCCAATGCTAAGAGACACATGAGAAGGGAAAAAAAGAGGTGGGAGTTATTGGTTCATTTTTAAAATTTAGCATGGATTCCAAACCAATAAAAAAAAAAGATTTGACTTTATCTTCTAAAAGAGATGATATAATCAGTAATATTTCCCTGAGATCTATCACTACAGAGCCAACAGGTACCCCTGTTTTCCTCCTTCATCCCAATCTCAATAATTCCTTTTTTTTTTTTTTTTGATCACACCTGGCAGCACTCAGGGGTTACTCCTGGCTCTACACTCAGATAATCGCTCCTTACAGGTGCGGGGGACCATATGGGATGCCAGGATTTGAACCACCGTCCTGCATGCAAGACAAATGCCCTACATCCGTGCTATCTCTCTGGCCACCCCAATCTTAATCTGCCCACTCTAGCAAACCATTATTAGCTCAAGGAGGCAGCTCACATAAGGAGAGTTTCTGAGCATCTTGCTGGAGGAATAGCCCTAACCTGAAATCAGAGTAAAGTTCCAGTCCTGGTTTTATCATGGACCCAATAATCACGCCCCTGGGCAAGGGGTTTGCCTACCTGCTGGCCAAATGTTTTCCAAGTTCTCTTCCTGAGCACCCACTCTGACTTGTCACAGCAATGTGCTGATATGGGGTCAGGAAGGCTGTGATTTGGAACCGCTTACAAATGATTTCCTCGGGGGTTGGATGGGGAGGAGGGAGATTTGGGACATTGGTGATGGGAATGTTGCACTGGTGATGGGTGGTGTTCTTTACATGACTGAAACCCAAACACAATCATGTCTGTAATCAAGGTGTTTAAATAAAATATATTAAAAGAAAACAAATGATTTCCTAATATTTCCCATCTCTCCTGCATTGTCTGTCCCTTTTCTTTGTTGCTTCTTTTCTGGCTAATGTGGCTTAGTGCTCTGTGTGATGCAAAGGAAGAGGAAGAAGTCACAGACACTGGGCTATCGTCATGCTCTGTGTGAAAAAGCCAAGGGGGCTCACTCAGAAGAAGCATACTCAGGGAAGCTGCTGCTGCTGCTGCTGCTCCTCACTGCCCTGAGAAAGGAGTACATTTTCCTGATGGAAGCCCCTTACAACCACACAATGAATAGAGTAGAGCTCATCTCTTGCCTCTACATAAGGCAGTTCTGCAATGTTATGTTCCAGAAACTTCCTCTAACCAAAACTTTACTTGAAACTATCCTATCTTACTTTAGTCTTTCTCCAATGCTACCTTCTCTTCTTGGCAGATTTTCCTAGATAGCACTTTATTAACAAACCACTTTCACAATAAAATCTGAATCATGAAACTAGAGAACTAGTTCAAGGTCTTTTTTTTTTTATTTTTTTATTTTGAATTATGAGAACAAAGGATGCAAAGAAAGAGGACAAGGTAAAGTTACAGTGGAAGGACAATCGCCATAACATAATTCTCAGAAGTCCCCTTGCTGATATCTTAACTTTGAACTTTCAGCCAAAGAACGTTGAGATAAATAAAACAGAATCCATGTACAATTACTTTGTACCTCAAGTCCCCAGATTGTAGCACATTATAATATTTCTTAACAGCACACAAGGCAATCTAAAGCCATAAAACTTACGTAACTCCTTAAACATTAGAGGCATAGTATTTTTTACATTTCCATGTACATGCATATTAGCTTAAGTTAACCTCAAATTTTAAGTGGGTGCATTTAACTTCAAATTTTAAGTGGGTGCATTTTAAGGATTAGAGTCAAAGGAGCACAGTAAAAACGGTGTTAGAGTGGCAATTGTTGTTTGCATAGGCTCACCAAAATATAAGAGGCATGGAAAGGAATAACCTTGGCCTAAATACAAAGAGATCCTACCCCTGAAGTTTCCTGGCATAAGACCAACTCTAGGCTTCAGGCGAGTTATCGTCCAATCCAAGACATTGTCCGTAGTGCCAACACACTTTTCACACAGTCTCTGTTGTTGGTATCATGTTTCTGTATTAAAGATTCTGGAATCTGTATATCCTAAATTGAAGTCATGATGTGGAGTGTCTTCTCGTTTCACCTCACCATGAAAGGGCAATGCAGGAAGCCCTGTCCTGTAAGCAGGTCATTGTTTAGTCTTCTCATTGTTAAGGGAAGTCTCTTTTCAGCAGGACGATGTCTGAGCAGTGGTAGGGTCTTCCGTGGTAGAGGATTGCTTCCAGGTGATGTTATAGACAAACCTCACAATTAAGGGGCAATACAGTAAGCCCTGTCCAGTAAGCAGGTCATTGTTTTTGTTAAGTCTTCTTAGTGTTAAGGGAAGTCTTTTTTGAGTAGATCGATGTCAGAGCAGCTGTAGGGTCTCCCCTGGTAGAGGAATGCCTCCAGGTGATGTTACATACAACCTTAGATGTTTTGTAGATGTCTTCTCTAGATCAGGGGTGAATGGAGAATGCCCATTCTTCTGAGGCCTGTACCAGGTCTTTATGTCAATGTTCAGGGTGTAAGGTCTCATTGCAGTAGTTCAAGGTCTTAGAATGCATGCTTTGCATGAATCTGACCAAGTCAGATTGGGTCAGATTGAATGGCACCACATAGTCCTCTGAATATCATGAATGCAGTCCCTATGGCTTCTAAAAACCAATGGAGTGGCCCTAGTGGTCCCCAGCACCACAGTTATTACAAGGTCAGAGCAGCACCGCATCCTCAAGTCCTGGCATTGAGTCATGCAATCTGATTGGCCTTGAAGCTGCAGAGCCTCTGAGCATGACTTGGAGGTCTCCTATTTCCCCCTCCCAAAAAATCTGTCTCAAGTATTTGATCTAAAAACGTGCACTTCAAAAAATAAATAAAAGTAAATAGATAATAAGTAAAAATAAAAGTAAAATGTCACCAACAGTTACAATATGAATGAGAATAAAAGATGTATAAAAGTCAGGGAAGCAATGTTAAGAAAAAAAAGATAAGACTACAAGAATCAATTTGTAGCAAAAGGAAACAAAGTAAAACCAACTTCCTGTTTGTCCTTAGAAAGAAATATAATAGTTCCCTGAAACCCCAATTTTGCCTGATTTATTTCCTAAGCATCACAATGTGGCCTAGAATTTCCAAAATAAAGATCCACTGTCTTTCCTTGGGTAACACTCATCAATGTCTTGCCTAATTACTTACCCTGTTAATGAATCTCCTACAGCAAATAGTCCTTTTCCTTTTAGAGACCAGATCGATCTGTTGAGTTCAATTCAGACAGGCTCTGAGGTCAAACTCTCCCAGCTCACAGTAGTAACTCAAAAATTGTGCCTAATGAGGGCTGGAGAGAGTTCAATGGACTGAGCACATACTTTGCATGCAGAAGACTAGAGTTGTCCCATTACTATACGGTCCCTGAGAACTGCTATCACATCTCAGCAGTGACAGTGACCCTGAACAGAGAGCCAGGAGTAGCCCCACCAAAACCAAAAAGCAGTGTCTAGTAAAAATCTCTTTGAGGATCTGGAGAAATAGTACAGCAGGTAGGCTGTTTGCCTTGCGAGCAAGGTTCAATTTCTGGCACCACATGAGGTCCTTACTAGGAGTCCTTGCATAAGTGATCTCTGAACACAAAGCCTGGGGTAAGCCCTAAGCTTACTCAAAAACTAAAGGAGAAGGAGGAGGCGGGGGAGAGAAAGAAGAAAGAGAAGGGGAGAGAAAGGAAAAGAGGAGATAAAGGAAGAGGAGGGGCCGCAGCAGTGGTGCAAGTGGTAGGGCATTTGTCTTGCATGCCCTAACTTAGGACAGACTGCAGTTTGATCCCCCAGCACCCGATATTATTCCCCAAGTCAGGAGCGATTTCTGAGCACATAGCCAAGAGTAACTCTTGAGTGTCACTGGGTGTGGCCCAAAAAGCAAAAAAAGAGAGAAAAGAAAGGAAGGAAGGAAGGAAGGAAGGAAGGAAGGAAGGAAGGAAGGAAGGAAGGAAGGAAGGAAGGAAGGAAGGAAGGAAGGAAGGAGGGAGGGAGGGAGGGAGGGAGGGAGGGAGGAAGGAAGGAAGGAAGGAAGGAGGAAGGGAGGAAGGAAGGAAGGAAGGAAGGAAGGAAGGAAGGAAGGAAGGAAGGGAGGGAGGGAGGGAGGGAGGAAGGAAGGGAGGGAGGGAGGGAGGAAGAGAGAAAAAGAAAAAGATGAGGAGAGAAGGTAAGGGGATGAGAGAGGGGAGAGGGAAGCAGAAGGAAGAGAAGGGGAGGGGAAGGTGAAGCGGGAAGAGGAGGGGAGGGGAGAGTAAAAAAGAAGAGAAGAGGAGGGGGAAGAGAGGAAAGGAGAGGAGAGGAGAGGAGAGGAGAGGAGAGGAGAGGAGAGGAGAGGAGAGGAGAGGAGGAGAGGAGAGGAGATGGGAAGGACAGGGAAGAAAAGGGAAGAGGGAAGGAAAGGGAAGAGGGAAGGAAAGGGAAGGGAAGGGAAGGGAAGGGAAGGGAAGGGAAGGGAAGGAAAAGGGGAAGGGAGGGGAAGGGAAAGGGAGGGGAGAGGTGGGGAAGAGAGAAGAAGAGAGGGGATAGGAGAGAAGAAACAGCTCTCTGGAGGCACTATTCTTAGCACTCATCTGAGTTCACAGCATGGTGATTGACAACACAGGCTCAATGCCATCACACTTGCTATTGATCCCTGGCTCTGCCCTTCGGTGACTGTTTGACCTTGCCTCAGTGTTCTCATCTGTCAAATAGAGGACTCATGTGTTATTAATACATTAATGCTGGACTGAACTGAGACTGTTTGGCACATATCAAGGTTCAATATGTGCTTACAATCACAATGAGTAATGGATTGTTTATTTGCAAGTTTCATCTGCTAGGTATCTATGAGTTTAAACACTTCAAACTCTTAAACACAAGATTTGGTACAAACTCTCTGAAATCTCTTCTAGACCTGAAATTGGCTTGTTGACAACCTACTAATTGCTAACTTTGAGCTCAGCAAGATTCTAGATATTGATCTGTGCTCTCAATCAGGATAGATACTTTTTTCTCATGTTTCCAAATGACACTTAGACTGGACATTACATGTGTCAACAAAACAAGCTAGCAATACTTTCAGGATGGTCTGAGGTTTAAATGAAAGAATGTATTCATGATTAACAGATGCAATAGCAAATGACCACCAATTTAGCAACCTAAAATAACACAAATGTGTTTTACAGTGTTTGAGTTCAGAAGTCTAAAGGGAGTTCATAGAGCCTCCTGGCTCCTAGAGCTTGTCTTCCAAATCCCCCTACTGGTTTGTAGGTCCACATCTCTTGGGCTTTCCTGTCTCAAACTTAAATCTTCTTTCCTTATAAAGATCTTGGTGATTACATTATATCCATATGGATAATCCATAATCATTTCCCAAGATTCTTTGTCATACCTGCCAAGTTTCTTTTGCTATGCAATAACCCATTAACAGGTTCCAGGGACTAAGACGACATTTTTGAGGGTGTGTGATTCTGCCAACACTGAGGCAATAATTTCAAGCACTGAATGTGCTTGAATGTGTTTCATAAGTCAGATTTATTTGTAAGAAAAAAAGAGAAAAGCAACATATTTACCGCAATCAATTAATGGGTGTGGCATTTACTGGTCAACTACCAATTTCCAGTCACTGAAACAAGCTAAAGATGGCTGCTTCCATGCCTGCTGTGTCCATCACCCAAAACCACCATTTTGCCAATGGCCCTGTCTCACCACTGCTCTATGATTCTTTTTTTTAAACTTTATCTATTGATTGATTAGACTGCTTGGTGGGACATACCCAGCAGTGTTCAGGCGCTACTCCTCGTTCTGCACTCAGAAATCACTCCTGGCAGGCTTGGGGACCAGCCTGGGGACCAGCTGGGAGACCAGACCAGGAACTGGGTCCCTCCTGGGTCAGCCATATGCAAGGCAAATGCACTACTGCTATGCTATCTCTCTGGCTGTCTATGATTCTCTTTGGGGATACCAGCTGACCAAACTTCAGGTATGCCAGTGTTTGTACTGATATCCCCAGGGTGTTTTGGAGCAAGTGCAGGCATCTTTCTCATATTCTCATATCTTCCTTCTTCCAGGAAGCCTGGCAGCTACACGCCCACAAATGCAGTCGCCATGTTTGAACCTGGCCAGTTCCAAAGACTCACTCTTGAATGAGATGTAAACCAAGCCATGTAAAATCATGCCTTTTCCTTCTTTTTGTTTTTCCTTCCACTCTTTTTTTAAACAAAATAGAAAAACAAAGGGATTTTGTCAACTATCTCAACTGCCAACTATGTGATGCATTTTTAAGAAATAAAATTAAAAATAAAGATAGCTGTTTCAATGTCTAGGATGATGCAGAAACTAACCAGAGAAAATGATCAGTAATACCATAGGAAATGTGCACTGGTGAAGGGTCTTTGTTGTACATTGGATGACTGAAACTCAGTCATGAACAACTTTGTCACTTGTATCTCACAGTGATTCAATTAAAAATTATTTATAATAGGGGCTACAGTGATAACACAGCAGATAGGGCATTTGTCTTGCACACGGGAGAGCTGGGTTAGATCCTGGGAACCATATTCAAGCCTGCCAGGAGTGAGTTCTGAGTTCAGAGCAAGGAGTAACCCCTGAGAAAGGAAAAAAAAGGAGAGGAGAGAGGAGAAGAGGGGAAGGGAGGGGAGAGGAGTGAGGGAAGAGAAGAGAGGGAGGGGATAGGAAGGGAAGAGAGGAGAGGAAAGGAGAGGAGAGTTGAGAAGATGAAAGGAGAGAAGGGAGAATAGAAGAGAGGAAAGGAGGAAGGAAGATCATTTATTATCTGATCCAACAACCGTACATCTGGATATATTCCCCCAATGAAATGAAGTGAGGTCTTGAAGAGATAGGTGTGCACCTATGCATTTATTGCAGCATTATTTGCAATGGCCAAGCACAAGGTCATCAGACAGAGCTCACTTCCTCTATACCTTGCCCAACTTGTCAGCACTGGAGATGGAGAAGAGGACAAGAAGGGGAAGCCAGTAGAGCACGTACCTCTCCTTTGCTGGGGAGAGATGTATGGAGACTGAAAATCTGGAGTGTTAGAGTGCCAGACTCACAATTAATAACCAAAAGCAGTGAGATCAAGGAGCACGCCCAAGATGAGGATGAGGTATGTGGATATGTGCAGTCCTCAGTGAGTGTTTTGTTAATTAGGAATTAGAGGAAAATAGCTTTCTTTTTTTTTTAATGCCAAGAGAAGTTCTTGCTCCAAGAACATTGCTTGGAGTGTGTCACAGTCTCCTCCAACAGCCATGTTTATCATGCAGGGAACACCAGAAGGATGGACAGGACATTCATCCTGTCCTTTGGCCGAAACAAAAGAAAACCCAGGAGGGACACCCTCTCCCACTAGTCTCTCATCTAGCCCTCACCTCAAGCCCTCTGAGCAGGAGAATGGCCCTGATTACTCAGGTCACCAAGCACTGGTGATGGGATTTTTAGGGACTGGCATTCTCAGTGCCTGGGTTTCCAGCTCAGGCCCTGCCAGCTGCTCTCCACCATCAGAGGGTGGGCGTCCATTCCTGTTACCACAGCTCTCCTTGATAGCTAGGCTGCTGCTCAGCCCTGTCCACCCTTCTGAACGCCACCATCCTGAAGGGTGATTCGACTTTGCATTTCTATATCATCTGCTTCTGTTTTGTATTCAGCCACACCCCTGGGACTTCTTCCACCCAGAATCTTTCAGCCGTAGTATCCTAAGTGTGCCCAATATATGTGTAAGGTTGGAACTAGAAAAAAAAAATGCTTCTGGAATCGGGGGGGGGGGGGGGGCGGGGGAAGAGAGAGTGATGAGACAGAGAGACAAGAGTATGTTTGGGTCATGAAATGACCGAAGTGCAAAGGTCTGAAGTAGTGCTGATGGGCTCAGAACAAAATAAACATTTTTCTAAGTATTGACTGGAGGTTACAAAGAGAGGCACCACAGAAGTCAATGGTGACCATGACAAAAGGAGCTTTGTTGTAGTGATGAGAAGCCTAACCAGGTGAATTCAAGATCAAAACTAAAAAAGTGGAGAATTGTTTGACTTTTCAAAGGATCATTCTTATAAAGAAAAACAGCTAAAAAGAGATGGGATGCTGTTTTTTGAATAAGGAAGCATTTCCTTTGAGTATTCAGAGAAAGTTATCTTATTCTTTGCTCAGCACTGTGGTAAATGTTGTAACAGCATCTTCCAATGAACTCTCTTAAAATCTAGTTTGTCATTTATCCTGCCTTATTTTGCTTTGTTTTGTTTGGGGCCACATGGAGAGAGAGGTACTTAGGGCTTACTCCTTGTTCTGCCTACACTCAGGGATCAGTCCCTGCAGGGGTCGGGAGACAATATGGGTGTGAACCTAGTTGGCCACATACAAGGAAAGTACCCTTCTCCCCGTACTATCTCTCCAGCAATACCACTTATTCTTTTATATTTTAATGATTATATATTTATTAATTCCAAGAAACGAAGTTGACATAACATAGTTTTCCTTGGTGGGATGGGGCTCTAAAGGCCCAGTGGTCTCTCCTGTGAATTTTTTTTTTTTAATATGGAACGCTTCACGAATTTGCACATCATCCTTGCGCAGGGGCCATGCTAATCTTCTCTGTATCGTTCCAATGTTAGTATATGTGCTGCCGAAGCGAGCACTCTCTTGTGAATTCTTAACCAACTAGGATGCAAGTCAATGAACTCTGCTGGACCAGGCATCCCAGTTAATACTTGGGGCTCCAAAGCCATACCCAGCATCACTCAGGGCATCTCCTGAGCTTCATACTGAAATAAGGGAAACATGTGGTGTAAAGAACAGAACCTAGATCAGATGTATGCCAGTGTACTAGTGTACTATCTGTTGGTCCTATTGGTATTTAACATTACTTAGATATCAGGTGTACAGACATATCAGCATCATTCTCATCACCAAGAGTTTAGGTACCTTACATCAACATAAAATTGGAATACAAGTATGTCAATATTTTTTGTCTGCTCCCTTTTGCATACTGTTTTGCTCTTATATGGGTTTTGACCCATAACTGGTGGTGCTTAGTGATTACACTTCTGAATGGGCTCTGGAAACCATATGTAGTGCTGAAGATTTGAAGATCTAGCTATAATTTTTTTAAAACAATGTTATCTGGAGACAGAGCCATAGAATAGAGGTAGGGCATTTACCTTGCACGTGGTCAACACAGGACGGAACCACGTTCAATTTCCGGCATCCCACATGGTCCCCTGAGCCTGCCAGGAGCAATTTCTGAGCACAGAGCCAGGAGTAACCCGAGTGCTGCCAGGATGTTGGTTCGAATCCCGGCATCCTATATGGTCCCCTAAGCCTGGCAGGAGCAATTTCTGAGCATAGAGCCAGGAGTAACCCCTGAGCACTGCCAGGTGTGACCCCAAAACCAAAAACCAACAAAAAATGCTATTCCTTTATTTATCTACTTGGGGATCCTAAATATACATTACCCCAGAATAAAATTTAATATGGACTTTAAGTTTTAGGCACTTTCTAACAACCTCCTACGTACATAAAAATCTCATTGAATTATAATAAACTTTTCTGTTTTTTGGGGTTATACCCAGGGTGCTCAGGGCTAACTCCTTACTGCACTCAGGGATCACTCTTGATGTGTCTTAGATCAACTGAGGATGCTGGGCATAGAATTCGTGTTGGCTGCATGCAGGGCAAGCACCTTACCATCTGAACTATCTAGTCCTCTAAAATAATCTTCTAAGACAAGGCATTTCATTATCGAAATTTACAGATGAAGGAACTAAGATATTGGAAGAGACGTTTAATAAACAGAATAAAGCCTTACAATTGACACGTATCAAACCTATGTGGTATGTTTTTGAGTTTTGGTTTTTAGGTCACACCCGGCAGCATTTAGGGGTTACTCCTGGCTCTATATTCAGAAATCACTCCTGGCAGGCAGGGGACCATACGGGATGCCTGGATTTCAACCACCATCCTTCTGCATGTAAGGCAAACGCACTACCTCCATGCTATCTCTCCAGTCCGTGGTATGGTTCTTGACTGATATCTTAATCATTGTGCCATGTTGCTTTCCATCTTGTTTCTGGACTCACCTGGAAGCACTCAGAGGTTACTCCTGGCTCTCCACTCAGAAAGCATTCCTGGGAGGTCAGGGTCAGCTGTGTGAAAGGCAAACCACTCTACCCGTTCTACTATCACTCTGGCCCTATCTCTCTCCTTTTAAGACAGCCTTTCCAGATATTTGTATATTTGCATTTAGTGGCTATATGGTAGAGGTAGCCTGTGTTCTGAAACTTGCAATGGAATGAATATTATTTGTCCTTAAAAGGAGATAAAATTCTGACATGTACCTGCAATCATTACACTAAGTGTATGAGAGAGGCAAAGGATAGAGCTCAGTGGTATAGCATTTTTCTCACCTCTCTGAAGCCCTGGGTACCATTACTAAAATCAATTAATAGCTGTATGGAGAGAGCTATCAAAACTTAGTGGTGAGGCCGGAGAGATAGCATGGAGGTAAGGCGTTTACCTTTCATGCAGAAGGTCATCGGTTCGAATCCCGGCGTCCCATATGGTCCCCCGTGCCTGCCAGGAGCAATTTCTGAGCACGGAGCCAGGAAAAACCCCTGAGCACTGCCGGGTGTGACCCAAAAACCACAAAAAAAAAAAAAAAAAAAAAAAAAAAACTTAGTGGTCTTTTAGTGTCAAGTATAAACCCTGGTAAGGTGCATCTGAAGTCTTCGGTAATTTTCCGTACTTAAATAAACTGTAAAGTATCCCACTGACTAAAAAAAAAAAAAGTATCCCACTGACTATCAGACCTCAGAAGAGCGTATTAGTTTTTGACAAATGTAGGTTCAACACTAAAGTACACCTTCAGTTTCCTCTCTACTTATGCTTTTGGCTATGCTGAACTTCGAATTTCCGAAACACATTTTCACTAGATAATTCCTGCCATTTTCCCCACTCAACACATTTGTTTTGTTTTGGGGCCACAATTGCAGTATTAAGGGCTTGCTCTGGTTCTGTGCTCAAGGGTCACTCCTGGAGAGCTTGGGGAACCAAATGGGATCAAACCTGGGTCAGCTATGTGCAAGGCAAACACCCTACCAGTACTATTGCTCTACCCCCACTTTTGCATTTGTTGAACACATACTTGTTTTTCATATATCATCTCATCTGTAATTATTCAGATACCATTATTATTTTGATTTCTTGCAGAAGAAATGCTTTGAATGTCTTGACCCTTTCTATACTTTTTTTTTTTTTTTTTTTTTTTAGTTTTTGGGCCACACCCGGTGATGCTCAGGGGTTACTCCTGGCTGTCTGCTCAGAAATAGCTCCTGGCAGGCACGGGGGACCATATGGGACACCGGGATTCGAACCAACCACCTTTGGTCCTGGATCGGCTGCTTGCAAGGCAAATGCCGCTGTGCTATCTCTCCGGGCCCCCTTTCTATACTTCTTATATACTTCTTTATGTCATAGAGTTAGCTGGTGTGGTTTATCTACCAGATACTAGGTTATTCATGAGCACAGGTACTCTAGCATTTGAAAACCTCAAGATTAGGAATTTGGAGTAGACAGGTGAGACCCATCTCCTCTGAGGAAACACACAACATACAAAGATATGACATGAAAAGTTTTGTGAGAGCTTTAATGGCACAAAATGTTTATAGCTACAAGTTATACATGTATTGTAAACTGTATATGATACAAAGTGCTAACTAAATAAATGAAGAATGCATAATCACTTTGGCTCAGTTAGTTCAACAACTGATTCACCTAAAATTCATCTGACTGGCTGAGTTGTCAATTTTCATTTTTTAGAAGAGTACACTTTTTTACTGAAAAATAAATTGCTGCACCTTTTAATGTGCAAGTTTATGCAGTTTCAGTATTGATTCTATTTACAAATATTTTAAGCCAGTTTTAATTAAGCATAAGAAAAATTAAGCCTGCTTTTTAACTCCAAATTGTAAACAGATATAAAGCTTTTTTAACATTAATCATAAATGTCAACTGTTAATTGTTGAACCCTCTGTTCTTATCACACAATCTGTTTATATTCAACACAACTCTGGATAAGAATATTACATTTATTTTATATGTTACTGCTATCAATAAATACTGTGTGATTTCATCTTATAATTTCTATGGTGATCATGTATTCATATTTTAAGTTATGGTTCAAAATTTCACAGCTATTTTAAGAAAAAAGGCAAAACTGAATTTTCTTTTTTTTTTTTTAAACTGAATTTTCAATGTTGAAAAAAAATTAACACATACCCAAGCTCAATCACACTAGGAAGGGAATCACTACTGAATCAAGAGGTTTAAGTGTCCCAATTAAAAAAAGTTGCTCTTATTTTAAGACTAATTATATTTTCCCTGCCAAAATACCAATTACAATATAAACTGTAGTTTATACAGTTTAGATCTTTAGTGCCCTTAACTTTTACCAGTCTTTCCCATTTTATTTGTTTTTCAAAATCAAAATTCAAATTCTTCTCTCCAAATTCAAATATAAACACTTGAAATAAATATAAAAGTTCAATCAAGTGTTTTACTTCATTTAAGACAAAAACAAGGAACAAGATGCTCAAAACATTTTATACAGATGCTACAATGGAAGCAAAATAGTTAAAAATTATTCTGAATATATCTTCATTAAAGATAGCTAAATTTTTTAAATTTAATCAGAAATATTTTTGTTTAAACTGTTATTTTCCACTATAACACATTTTTCAAAGACTGATGTAAGAGAGAGGAATTAGTTTCTACAATCTGGCAAACCTGGTTGTCAGTGTTTTTCGTCAAGTAAATCTGATGCATGTTCTTTAATGAATAGTTTCTAGTATTAAAATTAACAAGGGTTTTCCTACATATTCTATATTAATGTTTATATCATAAACAGTAATTATATATTAAAACATACAATAGTATCCTTCAACTACATGCTATGCTTTCAGAAATCCAATAAAATCAATACTTGGAATAAATGATAATCCTGATGCACCCTAATGATTTGGTCCTAAAGCTTCACATTTCATAAACAACAAAAAATGGTTTATTATTAAAGAAAATTGTTGGAATTCTGGAACATTGAGAATTTAACAGAAGTGAGAGATGGCTACATGAGAAAGTAGTGACAAGTGCCTACAAAATCATGGGACCACCTTAATAAGACAATACAGTAAACATGAACAAGTGAGAGACCAGAAGAAAACAAATGGCATCTCTTCAGAATTTTGTCTACTGTTCCCACAACCCAAGCATTTTTTTAGTTACACAAGTACATGTAATAACTATGAAATAATCATATTCAGGGTTTAAAGGCTTTAGAGTATAGTGATGCTTCCTAAAACCAGAAGCATATATTTATTATTGAATTCATTCCAAAGCCTCGTCTTAGAAAAAAGAAAAAACTTAAGTTATGAAAAATTCATAATAAACATAAACATATCAAGCACAAAAAAAAATTCCCAAAGCAATTTCATATACTTCCAGGCCTGAGACATTCCTTTCAGAAATAAAGATTCCACACCACAGAAAAGACAGCATTACAACATTCTAATATTAAAATGTGCTCATGTTTTTTAGTTTTAACTTTATTATATAACCTGCCTCTTACACGCTGAGAGGTGCCAAATGGAGGCGAGACAAAAGTAGCTCCAAAGCTGGTTTAAAATAACTTTTTTTTTATTGCCCATGATATATGTTTTTTTTTTATATCTTGTTTTTATTTCCCCCACTTGTTTTCCTTTTTAAAAATCTAGTTCAACTTAGAAAAGCTTGCCATTGTCTTGAGAAACAAAATAAAGCTTTTCTATCATTTGCTAACCCGATCTCATTTAAGAGAAAAATGGTAGATTTTAAGAGAAAAATGGTAGAGTTAAATTTATACCATGAATGATGCAGATCTCAATTTGGTGGCATTAAAAGGAGACGTAGCATTGTTGACAAAATTATAATCTGCTGGTGGTGTTTGCGGAAAAGAAGCCCTTGCAAATTCTAAACAACAGTAAACTCTGTTAGGAAAGGCTAGAGTGTCTTACAGGCCAAAAAGGGAGCTAGGTTAGTAAAATGTCTCAACAGAGTTTGAGTAAAATACTGGGTTTGAGAGTTACTGAAACTTGGATATGTAAAAAGAGTGAGAGTTGGGTCATGCTTACAATGGTCTCAAGTTCAAATAAACTATTGTGACAATACACCACTTCACAGGTCACACAATTTTCCAGGGGCTTTTCTTTCCCTCAATAGGTGCTGGCAGAGGGTGTGCTCAGTCGCTTTCCAATATAGATGCTGAAAAAAAGCAAAGTATGTCATGTTTTATCATTTCAACAATTCTATATCAATTCTATACCTTGCTCAACGTTACATAAAAACTAAAAATTTCTATTCAGTTTAATAGGCTCTTTCAAGGTAAATGTGCACAATTCCCTCATACCCTGAAATTATTGCTGACTTACATAAATGTAGTTACCATCCAGCCAAACTGGTTTTATACAATTGTTTACTCATTAGGCAGGACTGGACAGCACAGGAACAACATTTAGACAAAGTCGAGCCAGAGATTCCTCCAAAGAGTAAACCAGACCTTACTTCCTTTTAGGTGTTCCTTTGTGATAGGAAAAAAGGTTCTACTGATATCTCAGATACAAAATAGAATAATACATAAAAAATTATAATGCAGTCAATGCTTCTTTTTTTTGGGGGGGGGGGTTGGGTCACACCTGGCAATGCTCAGGGGTTATTCCTGGCTCTACACTCAGAAATCGCCCCCCGAAGACTCGGGGGACCACATGGGATGCCAAACCAGCGACCTTCCGCATGCAAAGCAAACGCCTTACCGCTGTGCTATCTCTCCGGCCCCCAGTCAATGCTTCTTGAAGAGACGTTCTAACTAATGATTTAATTTTTCAGGATTAAGAGCCTAATATTACTTTTCCAAGTCAAAGAAGCATTTTTATCGGTCAATAACAAAATTGATTCAAACTCCAAACCTCAGTGTAATCAAAGTAACTAAAAATATACATTTTCCTTCCTACATCTGGCTATAGTAATAAGACAAATCAAGAGAAACAGTCTGAGGGATCATGAGACAAAGAGATAAGGCACAAAAACTGCCTCTTGATCAGGAAGACAGCTCAAAGAGCTGGAAAGCATACTCTGCCTGTGAGAGACCTGGGCTCTACACTGGGCACTGCATGATCCCTCAAGAACCACTGCAAGTGAGCTCAGAGTATTGCCAAAATACGAAGTACAGTCAAAACAATAGAGAAATGTACACCTCTCTCCCGTCCAACAGCATCACTCCCTTCTTCCAGAAAGGCCTTCCCTTATGCTGTTCTTGATCACTGTCCTCATCTATCATCAAAGTACTACCATAAAGGGATAATATTTATTTTGTTATACTTTATATGTAGAAAATATATAAATGGCAATGTTTATATACATATTTTATATGTAACCATGACTACAAGCTCTTAAAAGGGAATCATGTGTCTTTTGCAAAATACATAAGCAGAAAATAACCCACTACACATGCTTAACAGGTTGATACAGTGCTGCAATTAGTGTTAATTAAACCACAGTCAAGTTTGAGCTACTGGTGGTCTGTGCCTATGTCAACATGTTAAAGAGAATAACAACTGTTGAGAAAAATGAAGTTAGTGCTTAATTCCTAACATTTTTTCAAAAATGTATGTTAACTGATCAAACAAAAAGGACAAACAATCTTAATATCTGAAAAAAGTTGACAAACTATATTACATAAGTATGGTATCAACTTTAGAAGACTTACTGAAAGCAGTATAAAGAGGAGGTAAAAGTACCCTCAAAATAATCTTCGTGCTTCATTCAAAAACTATTTACTATGTTATTTTCCCATATGTGTGTGTGTGGGGGGGACCCGCACATGAATCTTAAATATGGGCCAGAGTGGTGGCATGGAGCGGTAAGGCCTTGCCGGTGCTAGCCTAGGACAGACCTTGGTTCAATTCCTGGTGTCCCATATGGTCCGAGCCACAAACTATTTCTGAGCACATAGTCAGGAGTAACCCCTGAGCATCACCGGGTGTGGCCCAAAAAAAACAAACAAAATAAAAAAGCCATGCATGTGGCCAACCCGAGTTCAATCCCTGGCATCCCTTATGGTCCCCCAAGCCTGCCAGGAGTTTCTGAGTGTAGAGCTGGAGTAACCTGAGGGCTGCCGGGTGAGACCCATAAACCAAAAAAATAATAATAAATTAAATTTAGCTAATTTTGAATGATTTATAAGTAACAAACCTAAAAGAAATCCAACACAGAAGAGCAACTTAAAAACATCAACTGGCAGACTGAAGCAATAGAACAGTGGGGAGGGCATTTGCCTTTCTCATGGCTGACCTGGGATCCAACCTTGGTATCATGTTTGTTCCCCAGAGCCCCTCGAGGAGTGGACCCTCCCCCAAGTACAGAGCCAGGAGAAACCAGAGTACTGCCGGGTATGGACCAAATACCTCCCCCAAATTGATCTGGGATATTAGTAGTACCCCAAATAGAAAGAAACTTTATATCAAATAAAAATAGCAAAATTTTTTCATTACATGAATCATGTAGCAACTTGAATAATTTTTATAGTCATCTTACTTGCACTGAAACATTAAAATTAAAATAAGACAAATTGCTTTTTCATATACATTTCGTACATAAAGAAATAAAACAAAGTAACTTCAGGAGTTTAACAGTACTTACCCTAGACCCAGAGCCAAAACATGAGAAAGGAAGAGAGATGGGATGAAAACCTTCAGAAATTCAGCAGAGAAAATACCCCCTTTCTTCATGGCACCACTTTTCCTCATGCTTAATGAGACAGAACGCTTAGGGTGTCTGAAATGGAACTCTCTGAGAAGAAATTCAGAGTAGGTAAGCTGTCAGAAAAGCATTTGCTGAAAATATTGCCAGTTTTGCTGCATATAATAAAAAGTAAACTACAGCAACCATGTCTGCCAAAAACTAAACATAAACTTACTTAGGTGGAATGTTTTCAGGTCTACTGGACCAGTCGGACACCCAATCTGCACTTTTCTTCAAAGCCTCAACATCTTTCTCTCCTTCTACAGCTTCTTCTTCTGACTATTAAAAAAAAAATAAAAACTATTTTTTAAAAAAATCAATTCCTCCTATATGAAGATAAATCTAACCAAAAATTATGAGACTCATAGGTATATCATTAGTAATTTTATTATAAAGGCATGCCATTTTTCTTAAAAAGCTGTCAAAATTATATAAAACTGTTATATTTAGTATCCAAACCCCCCGAAGTTTGACAAAATTTTCTAAGACAACAATATTTTAGTATTTAAAAAATATGGGCCTGGAGAGAGAGCACAGCAGTGTTTGCCTTACAAGCAGCCAATCCAGGACCTAAGGTGGTTGGTTCGAATCCGGTGTCCCATATGGTCCCCCGTGCCTGCCGGGAGCTATTTCTGAGCAGACAGCCAGGAATGACCCCTGAGCACCGCCGGGTGTGGCCCAAAAACCAAAAATAAATAAATAAATAAATAAATAAATAAATAAATAAATAAATAAATAAATAAATAAATAAATAAATAAAATACCGTGAGTACTGTGTTTGCCTTGCCTGCAGCCAGTTTGATCCTGGCATTCCATATGCTCCTGCTCCAAACACTGCTGAAAGTAATTCCAGAGTGCAGAACCAGGAGTTATCCCTAAGCACTGACTGGTTGTGCCCCCTCCTCACCAAACAAACAACAACAACCTCCCCAATTATAAAAATTTGAGTTTCATTGCTGTTATATCTAACTTTAGGATATGAGTTTGAAATAAGATTAATAAAATATGAAAATTCCTAAGCAATACCCAGTACTGAGCCCACAGTATCATCCAGTATGGCTCCTAAACTAATCAATTATTACCACAATTTCTCATCCAACTAGATACTACTAGAACTTACAGTAATAAAAATAATTTAAAATTACATTTTAAATATTGATAAAAGTGTGCCTCAATTTCCACATCTATAAAATACAGATATCTAGTGTAAAATAAGTCTTAAAATATACTTTATTTGAGAGGATTAATAAACCATTATAATTTATAAAATGTTGGCGATTCATTGGAAAAGTAATCACTGGGAATAAGGTCTAACATACTGAACTTCACACAAAAAACCTCTTCAGTGTGAAAGTCTTTTGTAACTAATGATCTCATGATAGGGCTGAGATCTGGTTAGATCAGAACAAAATGGACCTCAAGAAAAAAATTCTTCTTTGTGTAGTCCTGAAAAATAGTCACATTGTTAAGTTAAATAACACAAATTCTCCAAGGGTTCAAATTTTAGGTAACAAAGTATATCAACTGGGAATAATTATTTAGGACTAGACAGTATGATCCTGAGGGCAGTCTCAATCCACTGAGGATTAATCCCATGCCTTGAAGTCTAATGCTGTTTGTTCTGCTGGAGCTGAAAATTGGAAGTTTCTCTAACTTTAGGATTAACCAAACACACATCTAGCCACAGCCCTGTTCTCTCTAGGGCATACTTTCTAAAAGTAATTCTCAATTGGGTCATTTTGCAATGTGGATAGAGCAAGGACCTGCCAAATTACTGAATCCTGCTTATTGTCTGCTTAACTCAGGCCCCCTATTCCTTTTGGGGGAGAGTCTATACTTGGTAGTGCTCAGGGGCTACTCCTGGTTTGGTGCTCAGGGACCATATGTGGGGCCAGGGATTGAACCCAGGTTGGCCATAAGCAAGTGCTTACTGTTTTATCTTCCTGGCCTCTCATTTTTTTTTTCATGCTCCTGTTTTTCTATAAGTGGCAGTATTAAACCAAATTGCATCTTCCACATTTTGCTTGAAATTCTGAACTTATCACATTTAAATTCTATTTTTCATAGTGTGTATACAGTTTAACTATGCTTTCTCCCATTAAAAAATAAAAATTTCCATTCCTCAAAAACAGACTATCAGACTAAAGGAACAGAATTGAGAGCCTAGAGATAAGTCCTCAAATGTATGAACAGTTAATGACAAAGTAGTTGTGTACATGAGGTAGAACAAAACAAATGATGCTGGAAAAATGAAATAGCCACATTAAAAAAAAACTGGAACATTATCTCACACAAAAGCTAAATTAAAGCAGGCTAAATTTCAAGATTAGATCAGAATCCATAAAGTACATTGAGGAAAATATAGGCAAAATTCCAGAATACAGACCTTGAGGGGTCCTCATGATTTGACTCCTGAGACAAAAATAACAAAACCAAAAATTTATAAATAAAATAACACAAATAAAAAAGTGAATGACAAAAGAAATTTGGACTAAAATTAAAAAAATAGCTGTATGTATCAGATCTTAAAGGCCTAATATCCAAGATTTAAAGCATGCACAAAATTAAACAAACAAACAAACAAAAAAACAACGTGATCACACAATGTCATCGCATCACTGAAAAAGGCATGCAGCTGACCTGAAGCATATGAAAAATGATTGTCATTACTTATTATAAGGAAAACAAAAATCAAAAGAACAAGGAGATTATCTCCCACCAGTGAGACTGGAATACAGAAAAAGAAACAACCAATGTTGGCAGAGATGTGGTTATAAAAAGAATTCTTTACATTGTTGGTGGGAAAGTTGTCTGATTCAACCTTTATGAAAACAATGTTGAGAACATCATTAAAGCTTGATAATGGGGCCAGAGAGCACAGCGGTAGGGCATTTGCCTTGCACATGGTCAACCCAGGATGGACTTGGGTTCGATTCTCGGCATCCCATATGGTCCCCTAAGCTTGCCAGAAGTGATTTCTGAGTGCAAAGCCAGGAGTAATCCCTGAGCACTAGCAAGTGTGCCATCCTCCCCGCCCCCCCCCCCAAAAAGGCTTGGTAATGCACAAAATACAGTTCATCAATGCAGATTTTATTCACTTCAGCACAGATTTCAACTTTTTCACCATTAAAAATAAAAGTTAACATACTAAAAAGGGTATGGTAGCAAAGCAATGAGAAAACTACTGAAACGTGATGAATAACAATGATAATTATTGGGCATTTATTAAAAATACATTATTCTAACTATTTTTCATATATGCACTTTTTTCTTACAGCATAATTAAAAAAAAGACTTCATATTCCACTTAAAATGGTTTTTGGATTTTGTTTTTTTGGGGGTTTTTTGGGGTTTGGGGGTCACACCGGTGACGCTCAGGGGTTACTTCTGGCTATGCGCTCAGAAATCACTCCTGGCTTGGGGGACCATATGGGACACCAAGGGATTGAATTGTGGTCCGTCCTAGTGCAAGGCAAACACCTTACTTGTACCACCATTCTGGCCCCTTAAAAAGGTTTTTAAAGTTTTGGTTTTATTTTATTTTGAAGTGCCAGGAATAGAACCTAGTACATTATACCTGCATATTTTCTATGACTGAGCAAGCAATATTCCTGGTTCCTTAATTTTCCATTTTACAGAGGAAACTGAGATACAATTAAGTAATTCACTCCAGTTCCATAAGAAGTAAGCAGCAGGGCCAGTATTGAAATAACCCCAACAAACTGAAGCATTAATTTTATACTTTAAACAGAAATGACATTATATATCAACTCATATACTACAGAATTATATGTGTATATAATATATTCAGATACATTGGATTCACACCTAACAGTGCTGTAGGCTTAAGGACTAATGCCTAGTGGGTAATATCACTCCCTGAAGTGCTCAGAGGATCACCCATATGGATGACTCAATATGCTCCCAGAGGTCCTCAAACTTTTTAAACAGGGGGCCAGTTCACTGTCCTTCAGAATGTTGGAAGGCCAGATTATAGTAAAAACAAAAATTATGAACAAATTTCTATGCACACTGCATATATCTTATTTAGAAGTGAAGAAACAAAGTGGGAATAAATACAATATGTGGCCCGCGGGCCGTAGTTTGAAGACCCTTGCGTCTAGCCTTTGGCCATTTCTCCAGCACAGGAGACACTTTTTAGACAAATAACTACTCAAACATCTTCTGAAGTTTATTCAAAGATACTATGTGTGGGGCCGGAGAGATAGCATGGAGGTAAGGCATTTGCCTTGCATGCAGAAGGATGGTGGTTCGAATCCCGGCATCCCATATGGCCCCCCGAGCCTGCCAGGAGCAATTTCTGAGCTTAGAGCCAGAAGTAACCCCTGAGCACTGCTGGGTGTGGCCCAAAAACCAAAAACCAAAAAAAAAAAAAAAAAAAAGATACTATGTGAAATACTTTAAGCTAGCTGTAAATTCAGTCCCAAACCAAAAAATTTCAAAAAAATATTAATAGAATCCACAATAATGAGAAATTTCTGAAACTGGTATTTATTCAGTTTTAAGGAACAAGATGCTATGGCCTAAAAAGATTCTAAAAATTGAGATTTGTTTTTAATGTGTTGGTTTATGATTGTTCAAATATGATTTATTCTTTGGCCAAAGCTTTCATTCTTTTGTAGTTACATGCAAAGCTTGGCTTTGTTCTCACAGTTCTTTTCCGACAAGTATCTAAGATCCCTAGAAAACGGGTGCCCAAGACTGTAGTTTCAGGACAGAAGCTTCAGATATTAAATATGACTCTATCTTCACCATGAAAATGAAAGTAAAAGCCCCTTGTACTTTTTGCTACTAAGTAGTATCATTCTTATGCAATTCTATTGAATTTGGCAAAACCCACTGAAAAAACACAATAATATACATAATCCTTTAAGATTAAGCTCTTGCTTTTGGATATTGGAATTATTCAGAAACATGAGTTGATTCTTTATAGAGTATGAAACATCCAAAATCAATGTGTTCAATTTATAGGTTATTTTTGTGTACACACATAATGCAGTATCTGTTTATATTCAATAAACATACTGATCCATTTTTAGTTTTCAACTTACCTCACTCATGTCTCTCAAATTGCTCAAAGATTTAGGTTTAAATGTGTTTTTTTAAACATGTTTAATGTGTTTTTTTCCCAAGAGAAAAAAAATGTAATGAGATTTTTGCACTCCAGTTTTCTTAATATGATGTAATATTTACATTTAGCAAAGTCAACTTTGGACTAGTATTATAGTTAGCCTCAATATGGCCACCAAAGCCACACCCAGAAGAAATTGAGTGGCCATGGGATTTTAGATTTCAAAACCAGGCCTTTTTGCTTAACCTTTTCTTTTAATACCCCAGACCAGTTTAGAAAGTATCACAAGAAAAAGGTCCACAGGTGCCAGGGAGAGATAGTACAGGGGTGAGAGGCACATACATTATGTGTACAAAATCCAGGTCTTTCATTCCCCAAACACACCAATGAAGCCCTAGAGATCCTATATCACCACTGGAATGGCCCTGGTGGTTCCTAGTGCAATATTGCCCAAGGAGTACTACAACCTATGGCCCTAGAATCGAATCATTCAGACCAGATGGAAGAGGAACAAGGCAGAAAGTGGCTCCAGAGAATTGATACCCTCCCCACACATTCCCAATCTCACCACACCAAAAGGGGGAAAAATAGCAAATTCTCTTTATCTGCCACTGTTCCATGCTTTTTTTTTTTTTTTTTTTTTTTTTTGGTGTTTGGTTTTTGGGTCACACCTGGCAGCACTCACGGGTTACTCCTGGCTCTATGCTCAGAAATCGCTCCTGGCAGGCTCAGGGACCATATGGGATGCCAGGATTTGAACCACTGTCCTTCTGCATGCAAGGCAAACACTTTACCTTCATGCTTTCTCTCCGGCCACTATGCTTCCTTTTTATTAAGTTTAAATTTGCCAGTTTCAAGTTCTAAATTACTTTTTGAGAATTAGGACATTCTAGAACAGGGGTGGCGAACAAGCGGCTCCCGGCCAAAATGAATGTGGCTCTTTGCCTCTTATCATGATTTTGCATACTGTGGCTCTTTGCCAAGTTTGGATTTTGTTCTGCTGCTTCTGAGGAGAGACCTCTGAGGAGAGATCTCCGAGCACGGAGTCCCCCCCCAGGCTGCCCCCGGGGGGGGGGGGGGACACACACCCGTGTGTCACATGTTGTGTCACATCTTGCTGTGAGTTCTTAGTGTGGAAGCAGCACACCCTCACCATCACTCAAAATGGCAAAATGCAATGTGTATTTAATATATTATTGTTAAAATTATATGCTTTTGTGTGAGTGAGTGTCTGTTTTGGCAGGTCACTGCGTGGTATGGCTCTCTGATTCTCACAGTTTAAAATTTTGGCTCTTTGTGTCGAACTTGTTCGCCACCCCTGTTCTAGAACATGGTAAAATTATTTTATCTAAGGGCCTGAGCCATAGCACAGTGGGTAGGGTATTTGCCCTGTACATGGCTGACATGGGTTCAATTCCCAGCATCCAATATGGTCTCCCAAACCTGCCAGGAATGATTTCTGAGCACAAAGCTAGGAGTAACCACCAGAGTGATGCTGGGTATAGCCCCCAAACCAAAAAAAAAAAAAAAAAACCAAAATTATTTTATCTAATTAAATGATACATACCTTAAGCAGAAGCAATAATACCATCTCTACATCTACTTTACTCAGATAAAAGATTTTGATGACCGTAGGCAATTTTATGAGGAAGTCCTTAATCATTTATATTTCTTTTTCTCTCTTTTGTTTTTACTTTTGGGCTACCAGTGGTACTCAGGGATTACTCCTAACTTTGGGGTCACTACTAGAGGAATTAGGGGAAAT
Source organism: Suncus etruscus (assembly GCF_024139225.1). Lineage (NCBI taxonomy): Eukaryota > Metazoa > Chordata > Mammalia > Eulipotyphla > Soricidae > Suncus > Suncus etruscus. The sequence continues at coordinate 96,271,878 of NC_064850.1, read as the reverse complement.
TATAGGGTGCTGGTGTTGGCCAAGTGCAAGGTCCTACATTTTCTTCTCTTATCTACCTCAAGTTCTCTTAGGTCTGTAAACATGGGTCTTAAAATGCATATTAGGGCCTACACATAGATTAAAATATAGTTTAAGAGGATGAAAAGGAGAACAGTTTCAGTTTCTAATATCTTCCATTGGTATTAAAAGTGCTGATATCTTTGGTTCCACAATCACAATACAAAAATGCTATTAAGAGATTCCCCAAGCCAGGAGTGATTTCTGAGCACATAGCCAGGAGTAACCCCAGAGTGTCAATGGGTGTGGCTGAAAAGCCAAAAAAAAAAAAAAAAGAAAAAGAGGCAACCTATAGTCTATTTGCCAAAAAACTGAACTTCTGGAGGATTATCACTGTAAGTCTGTTTCCTAAAAGCACCAATTGGGTTCCATCATACATAGTCAAGTTTTAATTCAGTCTCACAATCTTAGGAGTTCTACTCATTTTCACATACTTAGTTTAGTTAAAGGAACAAAGGGCCATAGGATCAGACAACAATCCTGTTTCAGTCCTGACTCATGAATTGTTTTAAGTTCCTCATAAATAACTTAATTAGAAAAAAAATCTTAATTTCCCCATTTGATCATAGAGATATTGCCTGTCACAAGTCAAAAACAAAAATAGAAAAAACTTGGAAATAATTTTGCATCTAAGAGCATAAGTATTAGTGTTTTTCCTTCTTCCTCCTAGAAAAGCCTGAAAAAAATGACACCTATTCCTCATACATAGACAAAAATACTCAACAAAAGCATCCTATGTAAAATGCTTTTAAATGTTTTTCTAAGTTTGCTTCTCATTTGTAGAAAAAAATTGTAGAAAAAAACTTCCCATATTCTAGGTTAATTTTTTATTTATTTTTTGGTTTTTGGGTCACAACCGGCAGTGCTCAGGGGTTACTCCTGGCTCTATGCTCAGAAATCTCTCCTGGCAGGCTCTGGGGACCATATGGGATGCCGGGATTCGTACCACCGACTTTCTGCATGCAAGGCAAACACCTTACCTCCATGTCATTTCTCTGGCCCCTCTAAGGTAATTTTTAAATTGCTTCTTCAATTAAATAAACAATATAAGGGGCCAGTGAAACAGTGTAAACAACTCATGTACAGACACAGGAAGACTCACCCTGCCAGTGCTGAGTGCCCCAGCATTCTTAGGAGCGACCCAGGGCAACGTGGCAGAAATGGCCCTGGGTCCCAGGGTACTACTACTGAGTATGGCCCAAAATACCAAATATAGAAGATCTCCTTTTTTGTTATTTTGTTAAAATAAATTATACCTACTTATTTCTCCCTTATTGAAAGTCCTAGTAGAAGTGAAATATAATTTCACAGACACTGTCCCAAAAGCAGAGTATAAGCCTGGTGGCACTCTCTCATGGATCCTGGTGCCATGATGGGGAATTCTGAACTCAGATACACCATAACAACATGTGAATGAGCACAGTTGAGAGTGACCCCTTGTAAACACCATATATAGGTGTATGAGTACCTCAAGCTAGCCTATGTGACCCTGGTTGTCACAACAAAAAAAGGGAAAAGGAATAAAAGTAAAAGAATACAGTTAGTTGGAAGATAAACTGAACAACTTCAATTAGCTTCAAAATTTAAGTCTTACTTTTTCATATGTTTAGCAAAACATATTCTGGCATTCACACTCTTCCTATTTATTGTAAATGAGAAAACACACACTCACTTGAGAGCTGTGTTCCCTGGAGGTATGCATTTCCACATCAAACATGATCTGTCCATCTTCTTGTGGGGAAGGGCTGGAAAAGAAAGAATTGTCATCTGTCAGAGTTCTCATTTTTGTAAATGGGGGTGAAACAAAAGTAAAAAACTAAGTTACACTAGTACTGCTCAGCCAGAGTAGCAACCCAGAAACAACACTATGATCACACAAGAGGGAAAATGAGCACTTAGGCTCCAGTTGTAGCACTGTCAGTTGCACTGAAGTCATCTTTGCAAGACAAATCTGAAAAAAAAAAACTGGCTAATCCTCTTTTCTTATTTTTACCCTTTCTTTCGCAATAAAGGTAAAATGATGTTCAAATTCAGAAACTAAGCTTAGGATTTCTTTTTCTCAGTTTTTCATTATTAAGTACTTTACCACCAATAACAGATCTAAAACTGTAAAAGTTGTTCTCAAAGGGTCTTTCAAAAGGTCTTCACAGTTAAAATTGTTCTCATAATACTGAGGATTTGATTGCTTTTCACATTTTCATTTTCTCATGAACATAAAGTGAAAGTTTTTGAAGATCATATATGATGTTGTCTTAGGTTTTTGTTTTTGGAGACTATCTGGTAGTACTCAGGAGGTACCCCTGGCCGTGCTTAGGAGATCATGGGATCGGGGGATAGGGGATTGAACCAGAGCTTCCAAATACAAAGGATGCACTATAGTCCATCACACCAGCCCCCAAAACCTTGTGGTGTATGCTAGCACAATGGATAAGAAGCCAAAATAAGATGAGAATTTAGTCATTTTACAGTAAATTATCAACAGGTTGATAAAGCTGCAGCAACTTCAGAAATCCATCACCAAGTCTTCTGTTATAATTGTATTATTTGTCTTCACTTTGAAAGGTATTCTAATGCTGGAGTCAAGAGCAAGCAGGTTGAATAAGCATTTGTACTACTTCTGTCTGCTTAAAACAAGAGCCATCCAAGGCTCTATGAGACAGGTCAGTGGCATGTCAGTGTGCACAGAGCCTATAAACTAGCCCTCAGTTCCTGGAAACACAAAGGAACAGAAGCACATAGAAACTTCTAACATGATTCAACCCTTATGTCACCTTTTATATTTTGTAAGAGCAAAATACATGCTACATACATAATTTTTACAAAGTACAAAATTATTCAGAATGGGGGCTGGGCGGTGGCGATAGAGGTAAGGTGCCTGCCTTGCCTGCGCTAGCCTAGGACGGACCGTGGTTCGATCCCTCGGTGTCCCATATGGTCCCCCAAGCCAGGAGCGACTTCTGAGCCCATAGCCAGGAGTAACCCCTGAGCACTGCCAGGTGTGGCCCAAAAACCAAAAAAAAAAAAAAAATATTCAGAAGAAAAATATTTATGATTTCAACCTTACACTGTAATCACATATTTTATATATTTTATTTAAACACCTTGATTACAAACATGATTGTGTTTGTGTGTAATCACATTTTTTAATGTTTAGTCTTAATTTATTTTCATTTTCTACAATGCTAATATCAGTCAATTCTTTTTTTTTTCATTTAACTCTTTTTTTTTCAAATTATCTTTATTTAAACACCGTGATTACAAATATAATTGTAGTTGTATGATTACAGTCATGTAAAGAACACCCCCCTTCACCAGTGCAGGATTCCCACCACCAATTTCCCAGATCTACCTACTCCCCACCCCACCCACACCTGTACTCGAGACAGGCTTTCTTTTTCCCTCAGACATTGTTATGATAGTTTTCAGTGTAGTTATTTCTCTAACTGCACTTATCATTCTATGTGGTGAGCTTCATGTCATTAGCTGCACCTACATGGGAGGATGGGGGGAAGTAAGGGTTGGGACTAAGGCAGTTCAGTTAATTCTTAATTAACCAGAAGAATCATTAAAAAAAAAACAGGATTGCTCTAACTGGTCTAAGAACTGATATATCACTATGTCAAATACTGGATCCCTGGGGGAGGAGGCAGAGAGAAGCTTGGATTTCATTTTACTAACACAGACCTCATCTCAGTATTCTTACTCTTTCAACGTAAGTAGTTCCTATTTCATGGATAAATTTCTTTACATCAAATTCAAAAAATAAATGAGATCTTAATTTAAAAAAAGAAGGGGCTGGAGGGATAGCATGGAGGTGCCTTGCATGCAGGAGGTCATCGGTTTGAATCCCAGCATCCCATGGTCCCCCGTGCCTGCCAGGAGCAATTTCTGAGCATGGAGCTAGGAGTAACCTCTGAGCACTGCCGGGCGTGACCCAAAAACCACAACAACAACAAAAAAAAAAAAAAAGAAAGAAAAGAAAACACCTTCCACCCAACTACAAACATGTTTATAATCATGGTGCTTAAATAGATGTAGTAATTTAAAGAAATAAGTTATAACTTGTAAAAAAAAATAAATAAAAACATTCAAAATTAACTTTAGCAGATCTAGACTTGTGCTTCTGTTGCAAAAATACTGCTTGCTGTAACTTGAATCAACTTGCAGACTCTTTGATGCAAATTTTATTGAGTTTTTACTATGTGCTTATGTCCCAAAGAAGAGATGAAACACAACCCATGTCTTTTAGAGTTTCAGGGTCTTGAAAGGAGGACAGATCGACATATGAAAATAAACTAAAGATAGCTAATAAACATAAGCATTTTTAAGACAATGAAACAGTGCTCAAAAAAAAAGGTAAAAGAATAGGAAAGATTAATTCTACATGAGAACATTTATGCCACTGACTTCTTTTAAACCAATAAACAATTTAAAAATGATAAAATGTGAGTAGGCAACTAGTACAATCTGGAAAAGAATGGTGGGGACTTGAGTACCTGCCAATTATTTGCCTAATTTAAATACATATGATGCAATAAAGTCTTTTGTTAAATCAAAAGTAAATTTTTGTCGAATGAGAATTTACCTTTAACCCTTGCTTTCTGAATTCTACCAAAAAGGAAACTCACCTGTCACAGTGAGAACTGCCTCTGGAACTACTCTGTCCTGATTCATGTTGTGCATCCAAAAGAATCTTTTCCATATCTCCATTGTGGATTGAGGATGAGGAAGGTACATGTTCTAGCCCTCCATTCTTCCCATTACCATTATCATTGCCATTGCTGCTATTCATGGGTAGCTCCACCCAGGAACCTGTTGGACAAGTCAGATAACTGAAGTTAACCACAGCAGAACTGAAATCTGTCATGTGCACACAGATGTGAATTTGGTGAGCTCAGATAAATATTCTAACATCTCTAAACCAAATGCAAAAATACTCTGAAAAAATAAGAAGAAACTCCAAATATACAGCTGTACTCCTGAAATAGTTCACGCAAACAACTTAGAAGTTAAAACTCTAAAATTGGTGAGCCATAGAAAATATATCCATAACCAATTATCTTTCTGGTTAAAGTTTAGTTTACACACACACACAAACTGTACTAAGAACCTTGAGGTCATTTTTCAAAAATTAGCTATTTTACTATTAGGGAAGCTATTTACTTTTAATGTTTTAATTATATATATCAGTTAATTATGTATTTTTATATTTTTCCCATAACCTGTCACTTATAAATGTATACTGTCCACAAATGAAATAAATTCATGGCATTGAATTTCACAAATGTTACCAAAATAATTTCCTTATTACTACAATTGAAGAGCTCTTAAAAATAATTTAAGGGTTTAGACAGATTGTACAGCAAGTAGGGTATATGCCTTGCATGGACACCTATCTAGGTTTGATCCCCAGCACCTCATATGTTCCCCATACCACACTAGAAGTGATCCCTGAGCTGAATGTAGAGTTAGGAGTAAGCTCCTGAGCACATGTGAGTGTGCCCCCCCACAAAAAAAAATCAGAATTAAGTCAGATCATAAAAGTTTCCATTTGGGTCAGGGATGAAGCTCAGCAGTAGAGCACTTTGCCTTGTTTGAATCTCTACATTTAATCCCTGGCACCACTAGGTTTTAAAAAAAAATAAGTAGGAGCACATCTGGAGCACAAAATTAGTGTATTTGGTTTTTAGAGAAAGATCAGGTGATAATTTTAAAGAGTATAAAATTTGGGACCAGAAAGATAGTAAAGCAGGAGAGAAAATCAGCAAATGATTTTAATACTGTAAAATTAGGGGCCAGGATAGTACAGCAGGCAAGGCACTTATCTTACACCTGGATTATCCCGTGTCTGATATTGTCCCCAGAGCACTGACAAGAATGATCCCTGCAGAGCCAGGAATAAGTCCTGAACACAAAACAAACAGTAAATCATAATTCTCAAAGTTCTGAAAAGTGCTTTAGCTCTGGCCTCCAAATTAAATTCTACCTTTCCTTATACCTTATTCTATTCCTTCTCCTTTTTCTATATACTAGACATACCTTGTAAACTTGTTTTTTCTCTCTTCTCTCCCACAAGTTCCTATTTTCTAGGGTTTTCATTAAGCCTCATTTAGTGCAGAAACAACTGCACATCTGTTATAGGCCACACAGGCGATTCCTCAGGCAAATAATCAAAGGGGGTGGAGCCAAAGGAAAGGGGACATGGCACTGGTAGTTTGGATGGACTCTGAAAACACTCATTGGCTGATGACATTTGCTAAGAATATGAAGATGCTTTAATTTTTTTTAAGATGCTTTAATTTTAATATGAATTATTAACAGTAGTCAATAAAATGACTTTACAATAAAAGTACTGTTTTTTTTTTCCATAATCTCCAGTCCTGATATTTGTTTTGGAAATGTAAACCAGCAGGTGATTTGGCTGAAATTTGAGCAGAAGCATTATAAATTCTATGGCTAAACAGTGAATTTTTTTTTTCATATAATCAAGGATTCCCCACTTACTTCCCCACTTACTAAGCATCAAGCTCTTCACTGATAAAACAGCAGTATTAGCAGAGTGCTGCCTCCCAAGGGCTGATGTGAGGACTAAATGCAGAAACATAAAGTGCCTAGTAAAGAGGAGATGCTCAGTAATATACTGCTTATGGGAGTTTGTATTTGTAAAGAACTTCAGACAGTGATAAATAAAAAGGCTACTCTTTCCTTTCTTCTAGGGCTGCCCAAGTAAAGTTATAGCCCCAATAATCACTACTATTTTATTGAGATTGTCCTGGAAAACAATTTTATGACATTTCTGTAGTCACATTCCTTAGATACACACAAAATGCAAAGAAACAAGATAGCTTTGAAAACCTATCAATGAACTCAACCAGTCAAGCTAAGGTAGATCTAATGCTGAAGGTAATTTAACAAGATATGTGTAGTTGAAAATATTTAACAAAACATGTGTAGTATCTCTGGAGTGTAAGAAAGATGCCAAACGCATCCCTAAATTTAGAGTTCTGTAAAATATTTCAACTGGACAAAAAAAGAGAAAAGGACAATGGGGTTTTTTTTTTCCTGTTCTGGTTTTCTAGAATATTCAAATTTATTTTAAAATCAGTTTTTAAACTTACCTGATGTACAAACAAAAACAAAAAGACTGAAGCTGCAGTAGCAGAAACAGAACTAAAGAACAGAAACTGCAGATGGGTCTCTGGGGAAGCTAGTCTTCCTTAAAATACAATTAAAGCTTACCTCAAGTGCCGATCAAAGAAAAAATTTCAAAACCTGTTTAATAATATAAAGCTTGGGGCTGGAGAGGTGGCGCTAGAGCTAAGGTGTCTGCCTTGCAAGCGCTAGCATAGGATGGATCGCGGTTCAATCCCCCGGCGTCCCATATGGTCCCCCCAAGCCAGGAGCGATTTCTGAGTGCATAGCTAGGAGTAACCCCTGAGCGTCAAACGGGTGTGACCTCCCCCCCCAAAAAAAACAATAATATAAAACTTTCTGGATTTTATATATATATATATATATATATATATATATACACACACACACACATACACACACATATATGTATACACACACATACACACACACATATAATGGTTTTTGGGTTACACTCACAGCTCAGGAGTTACTCCTGGCTCTATGCTCAGAAATCACTCCTGGGGGACCATATGCTGGGATTCGAACCACCATCCTTCTGCGTCTAAGGCAAAAGCCCTACCACTGTGCTATCTCTCCTGCCCTCTAGATTATATATATACACACATATATATATATACATATATTTATTTTTTTTGGGGGGGGCAGCCACACCTGGTAACGCTCAGGGGTTACTCCTGCCTATGCACTCCGAAGTCGCTCCTGGCTTGGGGGGACTATATGGGACGCCAGGGGATCGAACCGTGGTCCGTCCTAGGCTAGCGCTGGCAAGGCAGACACCTTACCTCTAACACTAATACACCGGCCCCTAGATTTTATATTTTTAAGGACTTCTAAATCAGTACCTAAATTCTAGCTGCTGCATAAAAAATATACAAATCTAGGCTGTGAGAAAGAAGAAAAGCAAGAACAGCTTAGCAAAGTGATTTCTAGAACTGCAGCCAGAACTTCCACTCTCACAACTGTTACTGTGCACAAAAAGACCAACTTCTCATCTGCAGTATAGGGTTAATATAACGATCAACACTTCATGGATTTATTAGAAGAATGAAATTTAAAAAAAAACAGCAAAGAAGGGTTTTACATATGGGACTGCTATCTGTTAGCTACTATATTTATACTTAGATATGTATAAAAATTTTTTTGGTTTTTGGTTTTTGGGTCACACCCAGTGGTGCTCAGGAGTTACTCCTGGCTCTGCAAGAAGAAATCGTTCCTGGCTAGGGCCGGAGCAATAGCACAGCAGTAGGGCATTAGCCTTGCATGCGGCTGACCCAGGACGAACCTGGGTTCAATCCCCAGTGTCCCATATGATCCCCCAAGCCAGGAACAATTTCTTTTTCTTTATTTTTTATTTGTTTGTTTATTTATTTATTTTTGGGTTTTGGGCCACACCCAGCAGCGCTTAGGGTTTACTCCTGGTTCTCTGCTCAGAAATTGCTCCTGGCAGGTACCAGGGACTACCGTATTTTCCGTTGTATAAGACGACCCCCTAATTTTAGACTTCCTCTCTGACTCTGGCCAATCTGAGCAGGCTTTTGACAAGTGTAGATTCGGGTACAGAACATTGTATAATTTGCATGCATCAAAATGTCTGCTTGGATTGGCTGAATTAGAGAGGCGGTCTGAGCAGCCTTGCAGAGATTGGTGCAGGATCAAGTTGGAAAATTTGTTTCATAGCAATATCCAGGTGATTTTTGTTAGCGGCATATCAAAACGTTTTTCAGGATATACTCGGCGTATAAGACAACCCCTGATTTTCGGTTGACTTTTTTGTTTGTTTGTTTGTTTCAAAAGTCGTCTTATACGGCGGAAAATATGGTATATGGGATGCTGGGATTTGAACCACCATTGATTGGTCCTGGGTTGGTCACTTGCAAGGCAAATGCCTTAGCACTGTGCTATCTCTCCGGCCTCATTGTTTTTGGATGGCTTTACTGTTATGTGAAGAGTTCTTACTCAGAAATCGTTTCTGGCTTGGGGGGCCATATGGGACACTAGGGGTCAGTCCTCGGTTAGCTCGGGCAAGGCAAAGGCCCTACCATTTGCACCACTCCTCCACCAGGAGCGATTTCTGAGCACATAGCCAGGAATAACCCCTGAGCATCATCAGGTATGGCTCAAAAACCAAAAAAATAAAAATAAATCGCTGCTGGTAGGCACAGGGGACCATATGGGATGCCAGGATTCGAACCACTATCCACTCTGGATTGGCTGCTTGCAAAGTAAACGGCCTATCGTTGTGCTATCTTTCCAGCCCCAATATTTATATAAATATTTTTATATTTATATTATATTTAATTTTGTTTTGGTTTGGTTTTTGGGTCACACCTGGCAGCACTCAGGGATTACTCCTGGCTCAACGCTCAGAAATCACTCCTGGCAGGCTCGGGGGACAATATGGAATGCTGAGATTTGAACCACAGTCCTTCTGCATGCAAAGCAAACACCTTACTTCCAGGCTACCTCTCTGGCCCCTATATTTAATTTCTTTTCTTTTTTTAAGCCTACAGCACCCGGTATTCCCAGGCGATCTCCCATCCAAGTACTAACCAGGCCCGACCCTGCTTAGCTTCCAAGATCAGACGAAATCGGGCGCGTTCAGGGTGGTATGGCCATAGACACTATATTTAATTTCTTAAAAGAACATTTAAGCCGGAAGAAAGCACAGGAGGTAAGGGACTTGCATGTGGCTGTCCAATCTCTTTAGAGCACTGCCAGGTGTGGCCTCAAGCCCTACCCCTCTAGCCCCTGCAAAAATTAAAACAAAAACATTATTTATTGCAAGGGAGTTAAAAGGGAAGGAGAGATAGTATAGCAGGTTCAAGTCTTGCCTTGCACCCAATTTCTTGATATTTTATTTCTATCAATCTATATTTTGACTGGGTTTGCTCTTCACCAACAAGTAAGGTGCCTCCAGCTCCGCTAAGAATGATTTCTAAGAACAGAGTCAGGAATAAGCCCTGAGTACTTCTGGGTATAGTGATCAAACAAACAAACAAACAAACAAAAAAAAAAAAAACAAGAAGAGTTTCTTGAAAATGTGGGCACGTGGGGCAGGAACGATAGCACAGTGGTAGGTTAACCCTGTAGAGACCCAGGTTTGATCGCTACCATCATATATAGTCCCCCGTGCCTGCCAGGAACAATTTCTGAGAGCAGAGCCAGGAGTAACCCGAGTGTCGCTAGGTGTGACCCCAAAAAAACAAGAAACAAAAAAACAGAAAATGTGGACACACCCACGATATCACAATACCCCTCTCACAACTTCCCATTCCTACTCCAAAAGAAAAATATTAAAGTTTCCTATGTCAAATAGGGGACACAGCTCAGGTTACATCCCCAATAAACACCCCTCCACAAACACATACACAGTTTTTTATATGTAAACTTTCAAAGCTGTTTTTTCCAATTAAATTAAATTTTGCTATTTTACAAAAAAGAATTATGCACACGTATTTCTTTGCAAATAGCAGTTCTAACCTCATTTGCATATGATGTTCAGTAACTATATATTGCCTAACTTCATTCTTTTGAACTGCATCATAAAGATATAACCTGATTTAACCTAAAGGACCAGTGAGACAGGACAGCAGGTAAGGCACTTGCCTAGCATGCAGCCAAGGCACGTTCAAGATCTGTTATCACATACAGTTCCCTGAGCACTAAGAGGAGTGATCCCTGAGCACAGTCAGGAGTAAGACTTGAGCACAGCTGGATGTGCCCCCTCCCCAATAAAATAAAATAAACAATAAAAACACATACACACAAAAAAAACCCCACAAAGACTTAGAGGGAAGGACAAATAGTTCAAAGGGCTGAGATCATGATCTGCATCTAGGAGGCCTGGGTATATCCATAAGGAGTTAGAGTAACACTAGACCACCAGTGAATATGGCCCAAAAAATTTGAAGTAAAGATGCAAATACTTTAATTAAGCCACTAATCAAAAGGCAATGGCTACTATTCTCAAAATTGTTTTAAATGTCTGTTATTACAATTAGAAACTTTAATGAATATAGGGGGATCAGGGAATACGTATAATGAAACTTAAAATGGTAGGTTCCTTTAACTCAGTAAAACTCTTCCAGAAATATTGTCTAAGGAAATAAACAGTGCTTCAGAGAAAGTAATGCACACAACATGAAAGGCCTGGATGCCACTTGGCTGCCAAAAGGGTTTACTGCCAGCAGAGTTAGTCTGAAGAAGCAGAGTACTTGGATCCTGTGAGAGGGATCCAACTGCTACCCCAGTGGTCTCAGGGGAATCCTATACCATTGTACTTCAGTGCCGGGGAAGTTGCATGTGACCAGTGTTTGAAGTGGGGTCCAATCCCAACTTCATGATATTCTAGAAGTCCTCATAGCTCTGGAAAGTAAGGCTAGATGTGAGGGCTGCACTGTCCAAGCAAAATAACACAGAAATGACTCTTAAGCTTTAAAATCAAGAATTAGTGGCACTATATTCTGACTACTCGAACGGTCCACAGAAATAATACAGAAAGAAGTCAGGCACTTGTCTTGCATGTAACTAAATCAGGTTTGATTCTACTGCACCATATAAGATCCCCTTATCTCCACCAGAAGTGATTCCTGAGCAGAAAGTCAGGTGTGCCCCAAAATCAACAGACTCCATTTGAAACTACCTTCTTATGCTAGACTGTGAACAGGACTATATGACATGTATGAACTAATACAGGAGATATTTTCTAGCTTGTGTTTTAAGAGTTGCTCAGGGTTTCAGAAACATAATTCTAACATTACCCAATATAATATATCCCAAATGTTGTCCAGTAATCGTGATTACATTCATAAATGTAATTTGTATAAATTCTTTATAGCTTTTTTAAAAATAATTTTTATTGATTAATTTTTGGTTCTGGAGCCACACCCGGTGACACTCAGGGGTTACTCCTGGCTCTGCACTCAGAAATCGCTCCTGGCAGGCCCAGGGGACCATATGGGGTGCCGGGGATTGAACTTGGATCTGTCCCAGGTCGACTGAATGCAGGCAAACACCTTAACACTGTGCTATCACTCTGGTCCCTCTTTATAGCTTTTTTAAACCCACCACTTAAAAATTCATTTCTCCGGCCCGGAGAGATAGCACAGCAGTGTTTGCCTTGCAAGCAGCCGATCCAGGACCAAAGGTGGTTAGTTCGAATCCCGGTGTCCCACATGGTTCCCCGTGCCTGCCAGGAGCTATTTCTGAGCAGACAGCCAGGAGTAACCCTGAGCACCGCCGGGTGTGGCCCAAAAACCAAAAAAAAAAAAAAAAAATTCATTTCTCTGTCTGGGTTTGGGGACATCCAAGCAATGCTCAGGTCTGGAGGCCCCTCTCTGATTCTCCATGATGTGTGCAAGAAGGGTCGCTGCTCAACACTGTGGTAACTGGGAGCAAACAAGGAATGAGTCTTAACCCCCCGCATTAGCTCTAGAGTCTGCTCCTTGCAGTTTTTGAATCATCTTGCAAGAAGGGGAGTAGAAGAAGAGCTGGGTTTGGGGGGAAAGTCTTTCTCATTACCCTACCCCACTAAACTTTCAAAGCCCCAGTATAAGAGTTTATTTGATCGAGTCTTATTTTTCCTCAAAACCTTTATTTCAAGTATTTGTTGCTGTCAGAGAGACAGAAAATAGTCACACTTTCTTCTTGAAAAAAAAAAAAAAGAAGCTGATCTTTTTTGTGGGAATTTAAACATCAGTTTACTTCAGTCATCAAAATAATACTCATGAAGCAATAAAGTTTCGTACTTGAATTTAAAAGCCTTCTACCAATCCAGAGAAATTCAACATAGCTAAATAAGTACTAATAAAAAGGGGGTTGCTACCCTGATTTTCCTTCCTCATATTTTTGACACAAACTATTCTAATATATACTAATAGTATCCTAGTCTAATATTTTAAGTAACTTGTTTTTCTTTAGAACAAAAGGAATCTGAAACTGGACAATATCCTACAAATTTAGAAATAGTTCATATATTTATCTACTAGTTGTGATAAAAGTGAAAAGCCTCCCTACAATGAATAAAAACTTAAAATAGAATGCAGAAAGGTTTCATTATCACACATATCTACTGACCCCTGGGAAAGAGATAAAATCCCAAGCCAAAAATAATCTGTACAATGAGTTCATCTCCTGTTTTTCATAGTTGTGCAATTTTCCCAACAAAGAAGTTCAATTTATTATCAGCAATTTGTTGGATAGTACTGTATGCCTGAGTAAGTTGTTTTGACAAGTGCCCCGCCCCACCTAAAAACTTGAATAAAATAAGGCTAATTTATTCAGTTCTGTGTTGGCATAGTGAGTTAAGAGAGGCTTGATTAAACACAGCATTCTCTAAAATCTTTTCAGTAACTTTTTAGAAACTTTGCCTAATCCAAATTCAATACTTTCTACCTAGCAGATTTCCCAGAGCAACATTTTTGATATTGCACACAGAATGTTCTTCAGCCAGAGCTAATAGAAACGTAGCAGCAACTGATTGGCTGAGGATATTCAACAACTCCAGAAACCTATCTGATATAAGCTCAGCAATGACAGAGAGCTCAACTCCCTTTTCACTAAATGAACAAAGAAAAACAGTTCCTTGGCTCCGTGACATACTTGTCACATAGCTAATTTTTATCACATAAAAACAGCACAATTAAGAAGTGGTATACTAAATAAACACAGATAAGGAGGCCATTTCTGTGTACGAAATGGAAACGAACTATACCACGTTCCTGTATACTAAAGAAATGAACACAAAATTAGGGAATTCTAGGTCACTGAAGAGAAGTGCCTTGAAGGAGCAGGGGATGAAGTCAGAACACACACTTTACTTATGACTGTTTATTCACTGCTAATAATGAGTTATCAAAAGTCTGTCTCTTACCATTCTTAAGCACCACTCCTCTAAGGGCAGAGTGTAAGTGGGTAAATAATTGTGAGTTTTCAGTGCTGAAAAACTCCAAAGACAAAGCTAATCCTGGTTTGATAAGGAAACAATATTCTAGAATATGAGACTTGAAATTAAGTAGTCAACACTTAAGAATTTATCCATCAAAAGCCAAAGTCCTAACACTAAGCTCTGAAGAAGACTCAAAATACTCAACTTCTGTCTCCATTTTGGAGGACAAGAACTCTCTCCTCAAAAATAAATTTGGAACGAACGGCCACCTCGCTTATGAAAGAGACTGCAATGCCTTGAAGTGACCTTTATGCACGCAAAAGATTTTTTAAACGATCAGGTCATATGCTAACTGCCCCAACTACCTCTTTCCCATAGGCTGATTTAAGGCAAGATTGGGCAAGAACCTTTCCAAGAAGGCTCTAAACTCCAAAGACAACTGGGAATTGTCTTACAACAGGATGTTGGAGACATCCAGGATGTTATGAAAAGCAACTACAACTGGTCAGAATATTGCCCGAGAACTTTCAATCACCCCTGCGAGGTCTAGGTTTGTTTTCAAGTCTGTTTCTGGGAATGCATTGGATTGCCCCAGACACGGCGACTTGTGCAATCTCCTATGATTCAAAGAGGCTGTCCATAAACAGGTTTACAGGGCACACACAATCCTGTCGTTACAAGAGAGAAACAAAGAGATCTCGAAAAGAACTCCAAGAGAGAAAGAGATCCACCTCCCAAATAAAAAAGGAAAGGAAGGAAGGAAAAGAAGGAAGGAAGGAAGGAAGGAAGAAGAAAGAAGAAGAAAGAAAGAAAGAAAGAAGAAAGAAAGAAAGAAAGAGAAGAAAGAAAGAAAGAAAGAAAGAAGAAAGAAAGAAAGAAAGAAAGAAAGAAAGAAGAAAGAAAGAAAAAAGAAGAAGAAAAAGAAAGAAAGAAAGAAAGAAAGAAAAGGGAAGGGAAGATGGAAGGAAGGATGGAGGGAAGGAGGGAGGGAGGGAAGGAAGCAAGCAAGCAAGCAAGTAATATCGCCTCTGCAACCCCATACTTGTCACAAGTTAACCACTAAATGACCAAAGAATTTTTCCTGACTCGCAGGGGTAACAAAGGAACCCAACAAGAGGGCTCCCAGGCGGGGAAGACCCGAGCCAGAGAAGTGGGGTCGCAGGGCCAGGCCCAACTCCCGCCGCCTCCCCTCCCCTCCCCGCCGACCAAGCCATCCCCGGGCGGGCGTCCATCCCCAGGCGTGCCCGCCGCACGTCCCCAGCCCGGCCCACGTCCCCACAGCCACCCGCTCCGCCCACCACACTCCCGCGCCCCCTAGGCCCGCCTCTCCACACCCCAAGAGCTTCCGCCCCGGGGCCCGACACAGGTGGGACGACTCCTCATCTCCCACCCCTTCTTCCAACCGCCCGCCCGCCCCCCCGCAACGGCCCCCGCGACCCGACCAAGAAGACCCCAAGAGGGAGAGGAAGCCAGAGGCAGCTCCTCCTGATAGGTGACGGGAGCTGTCAATCACGAGCGCCTCCTTGACGTCGACCAATCAGCTGCCTCCTCCTCCCGGCTCCCGCCTCCCGCCCGGAGCTGCTGCTGCTGCTGGCGGCGGCGGCGGCCCGAGCAGCTCCTCCTCCCCCCGTTCCCATCCCCATCTCCCAACCCAGCACACTCACTGTTGAGGCCGGCCGGCGGCGGCGGCAAAGACTGTTCGCCTTCCTCGCAGTTGTTGTTGTTGTTGTGCGGGGGTGGCGGCTGCTCAACTAAGTGAGACATCGTCGGACGAGGCTAGACCCGCTGCTGCGACCACACACAGCAAGACTGGCTCGGCTCGTCTCGACTCGGCTCGGGCTCGGGCTCTGGGGCAGCTACACAACAAGCCGAGTCCCCCGCCCCCTTGGCTGCGCCTGCGCAATCCCGCCCCTGCCCCTGACGTCACGGCCCGCCCCGGCCACGTGATGACAACACAACAAGCCAGGGGGCGGGGCCCCGACGTGGAGCTGCCTGCGGGAGGCACGCTGACGCGCGCACCTGGAATGGGTTCTTTTGTTGTTGTTTTGGGCCACACCCCGTGACGCTCTGGGGTTACTCCTGGCTCTGCGCTCGGAAATCGCTCCCGGCTTGGGGAAACATATGGGACGCCAGGGGATCGAGCCGCGGTCCGTCCTAGGCTAGCGCTTGCAAGGCTGACACCTAACCCCATGCACCACCACCCTGGTATGAATTCTTACATCTCTCTTGGACGTGACCCTGGAAGGAAGGAGTGACTTACACGAATGGAACCGGGATAGGGACTAGGGAGAAATGTGTAATGAGGAAGTTGAGGAGCCACTGTGTTTGTACCGTGTTTCCCTCCCATACACACACATACACTTTTTTTTAATGTATTTTTATTTCATTTTTGGTTGGTTGTATTTTAGGTTAACCTGTAATAGGTTAACATTTATGGCATTAATGTAGCATGCCAGCATAGAGCTAATAGTCTTTTTCTTTAATTAATATCTTTTTTTTTTTTTTGGCTTTTGGGTCACACCCAGCAGTGCCCAGAGGCTACTCCTAGCTCCATGCTTTAAATTAATATCTTTATTTAAACACCTTGATTACAAACATGATTGTGGTTGGGTTTCAGTCATGTAAAGAACACCCCCCCTTCACCAATGCAACATTCCCATCACCAATGTCCCAAATCTCCCTCCTCCCCACCCCACCCCTGCCTGTGCTCTAGACAGGCTATACACTTTTTAAAGAAGCAACCATATGTTTTTTTCCAATGCTCGAGCAATTCTTTTTTTAACCTCTGTGAGAACTCACGGGGAATAAGTGTCATGGCAACACAAAGGAAGTGAAAACCCCAGTGCCTCCCATCAAGAAATCGATGCTAGTGATGAAAAATAGTAACATTTCAGATTTGGGATGATAAATCGTGTTGGTTATCATGATACAAAGAAATTTTTTAGCTTTAAAAAATAAGAACACGGTAGGCACTTGCCTTGATCAGGGTTCAAATCCCAGGTTCAAAACCCCATGTGTTCCTTGGGGCCACATCAGGAGTGGTCCCTGAGAGCAGAGCCAGGAGTAAATTCTGAGCACCACCAGGCATGCCCCCTCCCCACACCAAAAAAAAAAAAAAAAACTCAATGATTGCAAAAAATAGTTGGAAAATTTCAGAGGTTAATTCCCTTTATTCTGTCAATGTATTTTTAAGTGAGAAGGATGTGGGCGCAAGACTCTGGAAACAACCAAGATGCCCTTCAACAGATGAATGGCTAAAGAAACTGTGGTACATATACACAATGGAATATTATGCAGCTGTCAGGAGAGATGAAGTCATGAAATTTTCCTATACATGGATGTACACGGAATCTATTATGCTGAGTGAAATAAGTCAGAGAGAGAGAAAAACGCAGAATGGTCTCACTCATCTATGAGTTTTAAGGAAAATGAAAGACATTCTTGCTATAATAATTTTCAGACACAAAAGAGAAAAGAGCTAGAAGTTCCAGCTCACTTCAGGAAGCTCACCACAAAGAGTGATGAGTTTAGTTAGAGAAATAACTACATTTTGAACTGTCCTAATAATGAGAATGTATGAGGGAAATGGAGAGCCTGTTTAGAGTACAGGCGGGGGTCGGGTGGGGAGGAGGGAGACTTGGGACATTGGTGATGGGAATGTTGCACTGGTGATGGGTGGTGTTCTTTACATGACTGAAACCCAAACACAATCATGTATGTAATCAAGGTGTTTAAATAAAAAAAATCAAAAAGAAATCAAATGCAACAAACTCAAAAAAAAAAAAGAGAGAGAGAAGGATGTGGGTAACCATGGTTTTCTTTTGTGGGTGATACTAAACTACTTTGTTTTTAAAACTACCTACTTCAGGGGCCCGGAGAGATAGCACAGCTGCGTTTGCCTTGCAAGCAGCCGATCCAGGACCAAAGGTGGTTGGTTTGAATCCCGGTGTCCCATATGGTCCCCCAAGCCAGGAGCTATTTCTGAGCAGACAGCCAGGAGTAACCCCTGAGCATTGCTGTGTGTGGCCCAAAAAACAAAAAAAAAACTACCTACTTCATACCTCCAATTTGTGTGGCATGTATTTCTCTGAATGTATCTTTTAAATTTTAACTCTAGAAATTTAAAAAAATCATATCATTAAATTATTATTTATTATATTGGTTAGGAATACCTTTATACAGATTATTGACCTATTTTTAGAACTTTATTATTCATATAGATCTCATTTATATACTTAGATTCTTTATCCATCTGAAATTTTTGATATAGTATAAATTATTTAACATCACCTCTTTCTAGTTCTGTAGTCTGTTTTCCCACAAGTAATTAATTATCCTCAATATTTAATTTTTAACTATCCTTTGCATGCTAACATGAAATTGTACCCATCATTTCTAAAGTCCCCCAAATCCAAGTCCTTTTGAGTTTGCTTTTTTGTTTGTTTGTTTGTTTGTTTTTGTTTTTGGGTCACACCCGGCAGTGCTCAGGGGCTACGCTCAGATGTCGCCCCGGCAGGCTCAGGGGATCATATGGAATGCCAGGATTCGAACCACCGTTCTTCTGCATGCAAGGCAAACCCCTTACTGCCATGCTATCTCTCGGCCCAGAGTTTGACAAAAAACAGGTACTAGAGAAAATGTCTTCTCATTTATCATTACTCTGGAGGTAAATTTTTACTTCTACAAGAACTATATTTAATAGTTATTGAAGCTAGGTGATGGGTACATTGACTTATTTTCCTTATTTTTTAAAATTATTTGAAAAAGTTCTTACCATAATTAAATTTTTTTCTAAGGATTAGTTTGTCAAGTATTACCATGATTGGGCCAGTGAGATGGTACAGTGGTAGAATACTTATCTTGTATGCTGCCAACCCTGATTGTATTGCTAGCACCCCATATGGCCCTTTAACATCACCTGAAATAAGCCCTAAGAATAGCCTGGTGTGTCCCCCAAACCAAAAAACACACACATACATACACATACACACACTTAACATGATAACATGATAAAATTTTTCAATAAATAATGTAACCTAACTTGACTTAATTCTTAGTTTTTCCCCAGTTCCCCATCACAGCCTGATTTTATTATTCATGATACTATTATTGAAGATTATATGGAGTTGGGGATTTATTATGCTGTCAAGTTGCATGATTTGCCCAAACTGGGTTCAGTCACCAGCACTGAATGCTGCTCTCTTCCTGAGCTGGTTGTAAACCCAAAGAGCCCCCCCCCCCCCCCATCACTAACACTATGCAGGTGGATCCACTTGCCCTTGACACCACAGTGCTTAAGCAAACACTATATACTTGATCCACAACATTAAAATAGTATTGCCTGAAGTTGTTCCTGGGCCTCCTGAGCACTGGTTGGGAGACCCCCATCCTCCCAATAAAAAAAGTTTAGGCATGTTAATATAGCTATATCCTATAGCTATTATCATAATAAACATTGAAATTTATTGGTCTAAGTGAAGAATGCTTGTTTTCTCCCAGCATTTGAAGAATAATATGTAAATATAGGCTTTCTTCAGGGGAATTCAACTCTGAGGTAGAATCTGGTCCAGCTCTAACCCCCTGTCATCATTTCCTTAAACAATGGGTTGTCCAGGATATTTCCTGTTATCAGGATGAAAGAAGCTCAGAGGAAGAGCAGGTGCAGCTCTGAACTGTCTTTTCTATGCATGTTCCCCACAAAGTAACTTAAAAAGCTTTCCATAAATGTCATGTTCCAAAAAGAGCAGATTCAGGTGTGGGGAGTGAAGGTGGTAAAAATAGGGAATGATAACATTCAATGATAACATCCAATGGTAGCATAATTCTCGAATTTTTCAAATCTCAATTCTATATATTCTGATTATGTTACTAGGAGAAGCCATGTGAAAAGAGTTTTGAGAAGCAAAAAAGATGATCTATGTGATTGAAGAAATACTTAACTTGCATGTGGTTAGATCCCTAATATAACATGATCTGCCTAGCCCTACTAGGGCTTCAAGGATCAACCCCTGAATATAGAGCCAGGAATATCCCAGAATATTTCTTTGTGTCCTTCTGATCCCAGAAAAGGAAAAGAAAGACCTTGAAATCTGAGCCCAACTTCCTCAATATTATCAACTTCCTGGTAAAAAAGAGGACTTTGGGGCCTATTCCATCCACTTACTGAACCACATTCAGAAAACAGAACAGAACCCTGGCCCTATATTTACTTTCATCCTTATTAAGCCCAAGATACATATTAATTCTCCATGCCCCGTCTCTGCATGTTGAGATGCCAATGAAACATGTAATGCATAAGTGTGTAAGTCTGTATTATACATATATGCAACTTCATCACCACCTCAACCAATCAATAGCCAATTCTATGTTCATATTCCTCCCCTTAGTTAATGCTCTACCTGAGTTTTGTCCCCAAATGATGAGTCATTCTCTTTTTAGACAACCCCTATCTATTTCTAGTGTCTGTATTATTGCTTTAATAAAATATTTCTGCTTTTATTTACTTGTCTTTGAATTCTTAAGGACAAGAACCTGGCATTCATGTGAAAGCTACTCTCATATTTCTTTCTGGTCCTGAAAGAATTAAACCTCTTCCTGGAATCTGCAACTATCTTGTGACCCCAGTGGAGTAAGAAGGGTTAGTTTTTAGGCCGTGCAGCACAAACAGACCTGATAGCAACTTGGTGGAACTAACGGGTTATTGCCAATGTTGGGCAAGAGAACTCAGTAATGTCTTCCCTTATCTCTGGCTATCTCAAATCTGATCCTTAGTAACACCATTATAACAATATATGCATTATCTCTGCCTAACTGTAGTCTCATGCTTAAGAATAATATTCCCGGGCCCGGAGAGATAGCACAGCGGTGTTTGCCTTGCAAGCAGCCGATCCAGGACCAAAGGTGGTTGGTTCGAATCCCGGTGTCCCATATGGTCCCCCGTGCCTGCCAGGAGCTATTTCTGAGCAGACAGCCAGGAGTAACCCCTGAGCACCGCTGGGTGTGGCCCAAAAACCAAAAAAAAAAAAAAAAAAGAATGAGCTATTCGGTCTTTTTCTAAGAAGAACTTTAAAAATTGTTATTGGCGAGGCAGGGCCAGCAAAAAAAATTGTTATTGAATCACCATGAATGGCAAAGTTACAAAGTTACTCATGATTGAGTTGCAGATGTACAATGTTCAAGCACCACTTCTTTCACTAGTGCCTATCCACCTATGTCCCTACTTACCTTAATACCTCATCCTGCTTCGATAGCAGGCACAATTTCCTTTTTCTTATTCAATTTTTAGATACTAGTTTGCAATACTGTTACTGATAGGGTATCATGCATGTCACTATACCTCTTTTCAGCACCCAATTCTCTACCAGAATGACCACTTCCCTCTATCATCGGCATAGTGGTCCCTTCCTTGTCCTCACAACCCACCCCTTTCCAACTAAGGATCATTTCTTATCAGCATAGTGGCTCTTCCCTGTCCTCCTGACCCATTCCTCTCCAACTAAGGACCATTTCTCTTGTCCTTCATATTTATCATCTTTGGGCATTATTATCCTACTTTGTTTCATTATTTTCCACAAATGAATGCAATCATTCTTTATGTCCTTCTCCCTCTGACTCATTTCACTCAGCCTGATACTTCCAGATCCACCCACGTATCAGCAAATTTCATGACTTCATTCTCTCTAATAGCTACATAGTATTCCACTGTATCAGTGTACCACAGCATCATTATCCAGTCATCTATTCTTGGGCACTTGAGTTGTTTTCAGACTTTGGCTATTATAAATAGTGTTCTAGTGAACATGAGTGCAGATGTTTTTCTACATTGTGTTTTCTATCCTTTCATAGAGATGACCCAGCTAAATTCCTAGCTTTTTGAGGAATGTCCATATTGATTTACAAAAGACTGACCAGTCAGTATTCCCACCAGCAGTGAATGAGGGTCCCCTTATTCCCTGCATTCACACCAACACTGGTTTTTGTTTTGTAATGTGTAATGTGTCTCTCTGGTATTAGATGATATATCATTTTTACTTGCATTTTTACTTGAAGCTCAGTGATATAGAGCATCTTTTCATATGCCTTTTAGTCATTTGTATTTCTTCTTTGAGGAAGTTCCTGTTCATCCCTTCTCCTTATCTTTCATGAATTTCAGCCTACCTTTTATTGAGATGATTTTCCCTAATGATTCTCTTAAATTCTTCCATTTTTCTTCTAAGTATGTCTGTTCCTAAACTTTATTTTGTGGTTATCATGAAGTCTTTATCTAAGGAAATCTTTTTTATTTTTTTACCTTGAGTTGACTATTCATCCTTTTTTGTTTGTTTGTTTGTTTTGTTTTTGGGCCACACCCGTTTGATGCTCAGGGGTCACTCCTGGCTAAGCGCTCAGAAATTGCCCCTGGCTTGGCGGGACCATATGGGACGCCGGGGGATCGAACTTTGGTCCTTCCTTGGCTAACGCATCTAAGGCAGACACCTTACCTCTAGCACCACCTCTCCGGCCCCTCATCCTTTTTTTTTTAATATACCCCATATCCGTTCCCTAAATCATTATCATTGTTGATGTTGCTTTTGCAATGATGGAAGACATGCACATGCCTGACTATGTTGTTGTCACATTTTTAGCTGTGGTTCTCATGGTGGTTGCACATCAAGCTGTGCTTTTTATGCTTGGCTGCTGTGCTTACTGTTGCACTCAGTTGAAGCAAACAGTTTATGATTGTGATGGTCACCAGGGGTCACTGAAGTGTCCCAGGGGTCATACTTCCTGGATGTAGTGCTGGCTTATCTTTTTTCATTATAATATTTACAGGGTGGAAACAGGCCACATCCCTTATTGTGGTGCTTGTACACAGCCTCGCTATGATATAGCAAATCACTGGACTAAAGATAGCAGCACTGGCAGGCTCAACTCGCAGAGCTGTCCAGACAAGCCCAGAGCTGGTGCATATTTGACCCTAAAGATTTAAACTTGTGATCGTGTGCTTGCTAAGTCCCTCCAGGCCTCTTTGCTCCTCATCTCTTGAGTAATCAGATTTCTTCCTATTCTCACTACCCTTTGGTGCTTTAAAATTGCTTCAGACTACTGTTCGCTTTTCTGACACAGTATCATGTGCTCAGGTTGTTAGTTTTCTTTGTGTTTTTATGTATTTCCCTGTATAGTAACTCCTTTTTACATTACTTCTAATGCTGATTTATTGTGGCAAACTCCAGTAGTTTTTGTGTGTCTAGGGAAACTTCAATTTCTCTTCATATTTGAATTTTTTGCAGCATAGAATCTTTAGTAATAGTACAGTATTATTGCTTTATACTTAATTAGTGGCTGGAGGTTTGTATCTTTTGGATTGGGGAATATGTTCTTTCACAATCTTCTAACATGTAGAATTTCTACTGAAAAAATCAATTAATCACAGTGCTTTTTTGTCTTACATATTTTCCCTATAGCAGCCCAATTTTTTTCTTTATTGTTGGTTTTTGATAATTTACCAATGATGTGGCTTGGTATGTATCTTTTTGCATTTAAAAGTTTGGGTGTTCTGGGGCTAGAGCAGTGGCACAAGTGGTAGGTCGTTTGCCTTGCATGCGGATAACCTAGGACAGACCACAATTCCATCCCTGGTGTCCCATTTGGTCCCCCAAGCCAGGAGAGATTTCTGAGCGCATAGCCAGGAGTAACCCCTGAGTGTCACCTGGTGTAGCCCAAAATCCAAACCCCCGCCTCAAAATTGTTTTGGGTGTTCTATCAGCTTCCTCTAATTATATAACCAGCTTTTCCTTAAGATTGAAAGTTCTCAAAAAAAAAAAAAAAGATAGAAAGTTCTGGGGCCGGCGAGGTGGCGTGAGAGGTAAGGTGTCTGCCTTGCAAGCGCTAGCCAAGGAAGGACCACGGTTCTATCCCCTGGCATCCCACATGGTCCCCCCAAGCCAGGGGCAATTTCTGAGCCTGTAGCCAGGAGTAACCCCTGAGCATCAAACGAGTGTGACCCGAAAAACCAAAAAAGATTGAAAGTTCTTTGACTAAATTTTTTTCCTTCCTTCCTTTCTCCCATCCTTCCTTTCTTTCTTCCTACTTTCCTTTCCTTCCCTTTTCTTTTTTTTTTTTTTTTTTTTTTTTTTTTTTTTTGGTGGAGCATCCTACCTTCTGTGCTATCTCTCTGGCCCCATCCTTTGTGTCATTTCATCCTTTGCCTATTACATTTATCTATGTTCAAATATTTATTATTTATCTTCTTCAGCTATGTAGTTTTGTTTTTCTAGTTTTTAAATATGAAAACATTGGCAGATTTGAGACATTTCTCTTATCACTTTTTTTGTTTTGGGTGCTGGAGATCAAACCAAAGACCTCATCCATACAAAGCATGTGCATACTACCTTACTTTCCCTTTACTCCTTTTTTTTTTGGTTTTTCGGGCCACCCCTGTTTGATGCTCAGGAGTTACTCCTGGCTAAGCGCTCAGAAATTGCCCCTGGCTTGGGGGGACCATATGGGACTCCAGGGGATTGAACCGCGGTCCTTCCTTGGCTAGCGCTTGCAAGGCAGGCACCTTACATCTAGTGCCACCTCGCCGGCCCCCCTTTACTACTTTTTTATTGCAGTAATTTTCTGCATATGTTTACATCTAAGCATTTTTTGCTTTATTCCATATGTTTTGATGTATTTTCTGTTTCCATTCTTATCAAAATATTTTTATTTTTTATTAACCCATTCATTTTTTAAAAATATGTTAGTGTCATTATTTTCAGCTTTTATTTTGCCCTTTTTTTTTTGAGGGGGTGGAGCACACCAGAGGTCAAATTTAGGACCTTGAATAGGCAAGGCAGGTGCTCTACTGCTGAGCCTCATCCCTCTCCCCATAAGCTAATTTTGTTGTTTTGTTTTGTTTTGTTTTGTCACACCTGAAGGCACTCAGAGGTTACTAATAGCTTTGTGCTCAGAAATTACTCCTAGCAGGCTCAAGGAAGCATATGGGATCTGGGATCAAACCCAGGTCAGGCATGTGCAAGGCAACCGCTGTGGTATCACTCCAGCCCCAGAAGATACTATTTGTTTGTTTTTGTGCTCCTACCAACAGTACTCTAGAGTTACCCTTGGTTCTGTGCTCAAAGGTCATTCCTAATAATATGCAATAGACATCTGTAGTGCTGGGGTCAAACTGGCATTGGCAACAAAGCAGGCAAGCACCATGACCTCTGTATAATCTATACATCTCTTAGGCCTCAAGAGATGATATTTTGTATGATTTAAATCTTTCTAGTTTTTATTTTATTAAGACTATGTGTTTTCAATATCTTTTATTGAGACTATGTTTTTGATACTTGTCATATACTAAAGAATATTCTGGGCCGGGAAGGTGGCGCTAGAGGTAAGGTGTCTGACTTACAAGCACTAGCCAAGGAACGGACCGAGGTTCGATCCCCGGCGTCCCATATGGTCCCCCCAAGCCAGGGGCGATTTCTGAGCACATAGCCAGGAGTAACCCCTGAGCGTCAAACGGGTGTGGCCCAAAAACCAAAAAAAAAAAAAATATTCTATGTGTAGTTAAAAAGAATGTGTATTCTACTGTTGTTGGGTATAGTATTCTCTATATGTTAGATATAGTACTGCTTTTCATACTTATGCTCAACCTGTTTCTATTACTGGAGATAAAGTGAATCTCTTATAGGTGGAATGCTGCCAGTTATATTTTTATATTTATTCTTCTGACATCCACCAATTTGTTTTAATCTATTTTACAGGGTTTTAAGCCACAGTCTGCTGTGCTCAGGACTTATTTCTCAGTTTCTTTGCTTCTGTTGGTGCTTTGAAGGACCATATACAATGCTAGGGTTCAGACTTGGGTTTTCTTGTGCAAGGCAAGCTCTTTACCTACTATACTGTCTCTTTGGTCCCTTTCCCTATCTACTAAGCAAAATTATTTATATATTTAATGATTACAGATAACAGAGGACTTGTTTCTACAATTTTTCTATTTATTTTTGTATATTTTATGTCTTTAACGCTCTCATTTTCTCCAATGTATTTTTCTTTATTAAATTCATTTTTCATATTGTAGTTTTAATTCTGGCTCATTTTCATTTCTATATATTTTTCAAATATTTTCTCTGGTTACCATAGGGATTGAATTAAACCCTAAATTTAGGGGCTAGAAAGATGACTCAGAGGACTGGAGCACATGTGGGAGGTCCATGTTTGATTTCTAGCATTCCCCCCAACTCCAGCACTTCCAGGAGTGATCCCCAAACACCAAGGCAGTAATAACACCTGAGCAATGGCTATTACACTCACCCTCAAAATGCAAAAATAAATAAATAATAAAATCTTAAGTTTATTGCAACTTAGTTTAAATTGATGTCATTCTGACTTTAGTAACATACAAAACACTACCTCCATATAGCTCTATCATATATAAATAATATATTATTGCCACAAAGTATGTATACATTATTTACACACTAACTGAGACTTTAAGTTGTTTCTTTAGGGCTGGGTATATTTGGATTTTTTGTTTTTGAGTAACACCCGGCAGCGCTCAGGGGTTCTGCCTAGCTCTACACTCAGAAATCGCTCCTGGCAGGCTCGGGGGACCATATGGGATGCCGGGATTCGAACCACCATCCATCCTGGATCGGCTGCATGCTATCTCTGTGCTATCTCTCTGGCCCATCTTTTAAGTTTTTTTGTTTTGTTTTGTGTGTGTGTGTTTTTTTTTTGGGGGGTCACATCTGGCAGTGCTCAGGGGCTACTCCTGGCTCTATGCTCAGAAATCACCCCTGGCAGGCTGTGCTATCTCTCCAGCCCCATCTTTTAAGTATTTTTAAAATTTTTAAATATTTAAATTTTAAATTTTTAAATATTTAAAAAAAAATTTTTTTTTTGTGGTTTTTGGGTCACACCCGGCAGTGCTCAGGGGATACTCCTGGCTCCATGCTCAGAAATTGCTCCTGGCAGGCACGGGGGACCATATGGGAATCTGGATTCGAACTGATGACCTTCTGCATGAAAGGCAAACGCCTTACCTTCATGCTATCTCTCCGGCCCCCAATATTTAAAATTTTTTAAATATTATCTCCCACCCCATTTTAGTTGTGACATTAACCAGGATTGCACACAGTTGTGGCACTTACATGCTTGCTTGGAGCTGTACATTCAGTTATTGTGTTCACATTAATTTTTAGCTGTATCAGTAGTTGAGTCCCACCCTCATGTCCATTTGTGTGGGGGGGGGGT
This sequence comes from Suncus etruscus, assembly GCF_024139225.1. Classification (NCBI taxonomy): domain Eukaryota; kingdom Metazoa; phylum Chordata; class Mammalia; order Eulipotyphla; family Soricidae; genus Suncus; species Suncus etruscus. Next base: position 96,244,553 of record NC_064850.1, on the reverse strand, counting down.
GATGGGAGCACATCTGATGGTATTCTAAAAAAAAAACTTGCCGGAGAGATAACATGGAGGTAGAGCGTTTGCCTTGCTTGCAGAAGGACGGTGGTTCGAACCCCGGCATCCCATATGGTCCCCTGAGCCTGCCAAGAACGATTTCTAAGTTTAGAGCCAGGAGTAATCCCACAAACAAAAACAAACAAACAAACAACAACAAAAAACTGATAGTGTTCAGGAGCTAGTCCTGACTCTGTTCCTGGAAATCCCTGGGAGAGAGGGAACATATGTGGTGCCACGAATCTAAACTCAAGTTGGAGGAATACAAGGCTGGTGACCTACCCTATATTATTTTCATGGCTTCCTCGTCTCTATTTTTTGCCAGATATAGAATTCATGATCGATTGTTTTTTTTCCCCTTCAATACTTTAAATATAAATCTTTAGATGTTTTTCTTTGTTTTTGTTGCTTTTTTCTTGTTTTTGCTTTTTGGGTCACACCCAGTTACGCTCAGGGGTTACTCCTGGCTATGGGCTCAGAAATCGCTCCTGGCTTGGGGACCATATGGAACGCCGGGGGGATCAAACCACGGTCCGTCCTAGGCTAGAACGAGCAGATGCTTATACCCCTTGCGCCACTGCTCCGGCCCCAGTCTTTAGATTTTTTTTTATACCTTCTGTTATTTTTAATTAAAATCAACGTTGGGTCTGGAGAGAGAGCACAGCGGTAGGGCGTTTGCCTTGCAAGCGGTCGATCCAGGACCGTCGTTGGTTCGAATCCTGGCATCCCATATGCTTCCCTGTGCCTGCCAGGGGCGATTTCTGAGCAGAGAACCAGGGGTAATCCCTGAGCGCCGCCGGGTGTAGCCCCAAAACAAACAAACAAACAAAATCAACCTGACAGCTCTAAGAAAATGCTCCCAGTGTGTTTTCAGGATGGCTCCTTATAGTAAGTAATTGGGGGTCCATATGGAACTGGGGATTTCAAACCCGGGTCTTTTTTTGTGCAAAGTATAAAAACCCTTGAACTGTCGTCTCTCTTGCCCAAGAAACCAACTTTTATTTTCTTAATGATTTCCTTTTTTTAAATAATATATTTATTTAAACACGTGATTACAAACATGATTGTAGTTGGGTTTCAGTCATAAAAAAAAACAAAACCACCCCTTCACAAGTGCAGCATTCCACCAATGCACCCAATCTCCCTCCTCCCCCCACCCCCCCCCCCGCCTGTATTTGAGACAGGCATTCTACTCTCATTAACATTGTCATGGTAGTTGTTAATGTAGTTATTTCTCTAACTGCACTCTACACTCTTTGTAGTGAGCTTTATTCTTCCCTCCAAACCTCTACTTCCTGAAAATAACTGTTCCCCCCCCCTTTTTTTTATGGTCGTACCTTTCTAGAATGCCATATCATTGGAATCATACAGTATGTAGTCTTTTCACATTGGATTCCTTTTCTTAGTAATATGCATATAACTTTGTTTCTTCTATATCTTTTCAGAGCTTGTTATCTTATTTCTTTGTACTGAATAATATTTCCTGTATATTTGGGGAGTACACCTGGTAGTTCTCAGGATTTACTCCTTCTTCACTCATTAATTCTGAGTAGTTCACAGAGACCATATGGTATGCTAGGAATCAAACGTGGGTCAGCCATATGCAAGTCAAATGCCCTACACCACTGTTCTATCACTTCAGCCCCCTGGATAATATTTTATTGTTTAGATGTACCACAGAATGGTTTAAATAATTAGCCTTGCAGATAATGAATCCTAGTTCAATTTTTGGTACCCCATAGTCCCTTGAGCTCTACCAAGAGTGATTCGCAAGCAGAAAGCCAGGTGTTGCCTGCCCTGAGCATTGTCATGTATGTATGCCTCAACCACACTCCTCCAGCTAAAATAGATGTAACACAATTTATTTATATATATAATTATTTTATTTTATTATTTTTTGTATATATAATTTTTGAGTTAATACTTTGATATTAAGAATGTAGGGGCCGGAGAGGTGGCACTAGAGGTAAAGGTGTCTGCCTTGCAAGTGCTAGCAAAGGAAGGACCACGGTTCTATCCCCCTGCGTCCCATATGGTCCCCCCAAGCCAGGGGCTATTTCTGAGTGCTTAGCAAGGAGTAACCCCTAAACATCAAATGGGTATGGCCCAAAAAAAAAAAAAACAAAAAAAAATTGGGGGCCTGAGAGATAGTACAGCGGTGTTTGCCTTGCAAGCAGCTGATCTAGGACCTAAGGTGGTTGGTTTGAATCCGGGCATTTCATATGGTTCCCCTGTGCCTGCCAGGCGCTATTTCTGAGCAGATAGCCAGGAGTAACCCCTGAGCACCACCGGGTGTGACCCCCCCCCAAAAAAAAAAGAAAAAGAAAAAAAAAAGAATGTAGTATAAAATAGGGGGATGGGGGCTACAAAGAATAAAGAATATCTTCAATTTTTTTTTGTTTTGGGCCACACCCGGTGACTCTCAGGGGTTACTCTTGGCTATGTGCTCAGAAGTTGCTCCTAACTTGAGGGACCATATGGGATGCCAGGGGATCGAACCGAGGTCTGTCCTAGGCTAGCGCTGGCAAGGCAGATACCTTACCTCTAGCGCCACCACTCTGGCCCCAAGAATAATTTCAATTTTGAACCACATCCACAAACACGTTCTTCATATTCACATTGAATTAGCTCTGTAGATACACCATTTTTTTGAAAGAGATGTAAACCAAATCATGAAAATTCATGTGTATACCAGCCACGTAGCAGAAAGCTGACAATCTCAAGAGGAGAAAGCATGCCATGTTCCTGCCTTGCCAAAGCTATGCCTGCTGCATCCATCACTCAGAATCATGTTTTGCCTATGGTTCTGCCTCATCACCCGTCTACAATTCTCTTTCGGACACCAATCTGACCAAACTTCAGGTAAGCCAGTATTTGGGCTGATATCATCAGAGCTTTTTGGAGCAAATACAGGCATCCTTCCCCCATGTCTTCCTTTTTCCAGGAGGCCTGACAGCTGAGTACATACTCCTAAAAATCTGTTTCAGTAATAGTACTTTAAATTTCTGGATAACTTCATTTGTTTGATGTTGTCATCCTTATAGAAACACACTAATATAACAGAATGGACAGCTAAGAACAAGAGCTTACTAAACACTGCCATTGTATTCATGACTTCATTGGAGATAAAATAATTTTTACAAATGTGCTTGCTATACTGTACTTCTTTCTATTCTTATTTATTTATTTATTTTGGTTTTTGGGTCACACCCAGCAGTGCTCAGAGGTTACTCCTGGCTCTGCGCTCAGAAATTGCTCCTGGCAGGCTCGGGGGACCATATGGGATGCTGGGATTTGAACCACTGACCTTCGGCATGCAAGCAAACACCTTACCTCCATGCTATATCTCCAGCCCCCTCTTTTTTTACTCTTTAAAAAATTTTTTTCGGGGCCAGAGAGATATAGCACAGCGACATTTGCCTTGCAAGCAGCCGACCCAGGACCTAAGGTAGTTGGTTCAAATCCCGGCATCCCATATGGTCCCCGGTGCCTGTCAGGAGCTATTTCTGAGCAGACAGCCAGGAGTAACCCCTGAGTAAAAAAAAAAATTCTCTCTCTCTCTCTCTCTCTCTCTCTCTCTCTCTCTCTCTCTCTCTCTCTCTCTCTCTCTCTCTCTCTCTCGTTTTTGGGTCACACCCAATAGCGCTCAGGGATTACTCCTGGCTCTAGGTTCAGAAATTGCTCCTGGCAGGTTCAGGGGACCATATGGGATGCCGGGATTCAAACCACTGACCTTCTGCATGCAAGGCAAACACTTTACCTCCATGCTATATCTCCGACCCCTTTCTTCTCTTTTTTATTTTTTCTTTCTATTTTTTTGTTTGTTTTTGGTTTCTATTGGGCCACACCCGGTAACGCTCAGGGCTTACTCCTGGCTATGGACTCAGAAATCACTCCTGGCTTAGAGACCATATAGGATATCGGGGGATCGAATCACGTATAGAAATCTACATAGGGAACTAAACAATAGTCCCGCTAAAATGTCATAGTTTTAGTGCAAATGGCTAATTTTGTTCACCCCAAGAAATATTTAATCAGAAGGCCTGCTGTGGAAGATTTTACTCCTGCGTGGATCACTGGAAATATTTCTGAGATTTGTGTTATAGTACTGGCATTAGATTACCTTCATATTATTTGGCCTTAAAATTAATTCTCCCTTCTGCTGATATTCACAAGCAAAGTATAGCCTTGATTAAAATCCCTTTACCTGAATAGTTTTTAGCACCAAATCAAAGACAATATTTTTTTCTCTCTCTTCAAAGTGCCCTTGCAGCCTCGGCTTCTGACATGCAAGTCCATGGCCAGAATGCAGATTCTGGGCTATTGACTTTTCCCAGAAAAAGTGAAAACTCCTTAGTGGATTTAGTTCTTTCTTTCACTGTAAAATAAAAGAATCGATCCCAGTGAAGATAAGAATTCCTAAATTTTGGGGCCGGAGAGATAGCATTGAGGTAAGGTGTTTGCCTTTCATGCAGGAGGTCATCCGTTCGAATCCCGGCATCCCATATGGTCCCCCGTGCCTGCCAGGAGCAATTTCTGAGTCCGGAGCCAGGAACAACCCCTGAGCACTGCCGGGTGTGACCCAAAAACCACAAAAAAAAAAAAAAAAAAAAAGAATTCTTAGATTTTGGGGCTGGAGCAGTGGCGGTAGGGCATTTGCCTTGCACATGATAACCTAGGACTGACAGTGATTCTATCCTCCATTATCCCATATGATCCCCCAAGCCAGGAGCGATTTCTGAGTGCATAGCCAGGAGTACCCCCGAACATTACCGGGTGTGGCCCCAAATCAAAACAAAACAAAAGAATTCCTGGATTTTTACTTCTCACTAATCCCTTATTTTGCACCTGCAACTAGCCTACCAGGAACAACTTTGAGTTGTAAAATGTTCTCCTATGTAACTCAGAACTCTTTTTTTTTTTTTTTTTGGTGGGGGCCCACACCCGGTGACACTCAGGGGTTACTCCTGGCTATGCACTCAGAAATCGCTCCTGGCTTGGGGGACCATATGGACGCCTGGGGAACCCAGGTCCATCCTAGGCTAACAACCGCTCCGCACCTCCTCTCCAGACTCGTGCTTTTGGGAATTTTTAAAATTTCTTTCTAATCCTTTGGTTGTTCAATAGTGAACTGTTTAATTTTCCAGTGTTTTAATTATTTCTCCATTTCTGTTTTCAAATCACTTCTATTTTCATTGTACTTTGGTCTGAGAAGATAGTTGATATAATTTCTATGCTCTTGATTTTATCAGGTATTTTTGTGGTCCATTATGTGGTCTATCTTGAAAAATGTTCCATATGCATTGGAGAAAAAGCGTACTAACTCCCTCCCTCTCTTCAAAGCCAGTATTTTCTTGCTGAGTTTTAGCCAGGTTGAACAAGAGACAAAGTGATATTGAAGTGTCCAATTATAATTGGGTTGCCATTGATATTCTTTCTCCAGACTTAATTGCTGTTGTCTTAAGTATTTTGCTGGTCCCTCATTAAATGCATATAGGGTAGGTGTGTAATTTATTCCTGATATACATATTTCTTGATTATTAAGAAATGAACCTCTCTGTCTCTTCTAACCTATTTGAACCTGAAGTTTATGTTGTCTGATTTTAGTATAGCCACACCAGCCATTTTTTATTGTGTGTGTGTTTGTTTTTGTTTTTGAGCCACACCCGGCAGTGCTCAGGGGTTACTCCTGGCTGTCTGCTCAGAAATAGCTCCTGGCAGGCACGGGGGACCATATGGGACACCGGGATTCGAACCAACCACCTTTGGTCCTGGATCGGCTGCTTGCAAGGCAAATGCCGCTGTGTTATCTCTTCAGGCCCGGAATTTAATTTTTAATTCATTTTGCCACCTGTCTCTTGATTGGTGCACTTAGTTTATTGGCATTGAAAGATTATTGCTATAGAATTTTATGCCATCTTTCCATAGATTCGTGTGTTTGTGGTTTTTGTCTTGTCTTAAAGTACCTCCTTTAGTTCTTCTTTTGAAGTTGGTTGTGAAGTTCCTGAGCTGTTGTTTATCCACAAAGTTGTGTATGGTTCCTTCAAATGTTTTGTTTTTGGTTCATACCCAGCAGCGCTCAGAAATCACTCCTGGCAGGCTCAGGGCAGCATATGGGATTATGAGAATCAAATTACTGTCTTTCATGGGTTGGCCTTGAGCAAGGCAAACACCCAACCACTGTGCTATCTCTCCAGCTCCTGGTTCCTTTAAATTTGAATGAGAGAGGCTGAGCAGTGGTGCAGCAGTAGGGCATTTGCCTTGCACGTGGCTGACATAGGACAGGTCACAGTTCGATTCCCTGGCGTCCCATATGGTCCCCCCAACCAGAAGCGATTTCTGAGCAGAGAGTCAGGAGTAACGAGTGTCACTGGGTGTGGCCCCCCAATTTTTTTTGAATGAGAGTCTGGCTGGGTAAATTATTGTGAGGCAATCAATTTGTTGAAATTTTTTTCACTATATGCACCACTTCCTTTAGGCCTGGAGGATTTCCTTTGACAAATCTGCTGTAAATCTTTATTTTTGGTGTGGGGGGGGGAGTTGGGTCACACCTGGCAGCGCTCAGGGGTCACTCCTGGCTCTAAGCTCAGAAATCGCTCTTGGCAGGCTCGAGGGACCATATGGGATGCTGGGATTCAAACCACCGTCCTTCTGCATGCAAGGCAAACGACTTACCTCCATGCTATCTCTCCAGCCCCATCTGCTGTAAACCTTAAGGAGCTCCTTTGTATTTGGTTTTCTTCCCTGATCTTGCTGCTTTGAGTATTCTATCTCCATCTGTGGTTTTCATCATTTTGATTAGAATGTGTATTGGAATATTTTTATTCGGATCTTCTTTAGTAAGTGCCCCTACATGTTCACTCTATTCTTTTTGTTGCTTTGACTAGATGACAACACTTCTCTATCTTCTAGTTTATTTTAGTTTATCTTTGTAGTTTATCTTTTAGTACATTTTTAAAATCTAGCATGCTGTTGAATTTTTCAGCTGTATGGTTGTTCTCTTCAGTTCTGTGACTTTTGTTCGGTACTTCTGTTTTCCCTTCACTTGAAATCTATACCTCTGTGGATTTTTTTTTACTTCTTAAATTTATTTATTTATTTTATGCATTAAATAAAATAGATATCTCTCTTGGTCTTGATGGAATGGTCTCATTTAGAAGATAAAACATATCTGCTATAATTGAAACATATTTTTGTCTGTTAAAAAATGTGGTAGGGGACATATCTGATGGTGCTCAGGGCTTCCTGGCTCTACATTTCAGGGATCACTTCTAGAGAGGCTAAGGGGACCATAAAAGGATACTGAACTCTGGGCCAGATAAAAGGCAAGTGCCTTACTTAATAGCTGTACTACCTTTCCAGACTCATTGTCAAACTTTTTTTGTGTGTGTGGTTTTTGGGTCACACCCGGCAGTGCTCAGGGGTTATTCCTGGCTCCAGGCTCAGAAATTGCTCCTGGCAGGCATGGGGGACCATATGGGACTCCAGGATTCGAACCGATGACCTCCTGCATGAAAGGCAAATGCCTTACCTCCATGCTATCTCTCCGGCCCCAAACTTTTGTACTTTTAAAGGTGACCTACTTTTTTCACAGTGTTCTCAGTATGAGAGTTTTCCAAAAGGAAATACCTTAATTGTCCTCTAGATTTCAGCTAATTAAAGCTTAAATCCTCACTAATAAATCTAGCACTATTTAAGGTATGCAAATATACCTCTTTCAGGAAAAGATGGGACTAATCACTTTTGGTTTGTTGATTCTGTGCTCTGCCCTGTGATGATGGTTTCCTATGGTTTCTTTTCTGCTGATACCTTTTATTCATAAATATAGCCTCTGTGACCAAGAGTGGCATATGATGAAGACACATCTCCTGCAAAGTAGCCATGGAAACAAACTAAGGCACAGATGTAAATGAGACACCTGATGCATGTTCTCAGGAAAACAAAATCATCTTGAACGCCCCAAAAGGAGATTACAAAAATGGTACCTGCTCTCTAAAGAGGATTTTAGTTGATCTTAGATCTGAATTTGAAGATTACATCTCATGCAACACTATAAGATGACCTAATAAATTTTTCAGATTCCTCAGTTGCCTTCTGTGTGGTCTTGTGTACCATGCTAAAAATGTCTCTGATTCTTATCAGTATTGCTTGAATAAGTCTGACCTCTCTCAGCAGTCCATCCAAATGTGAACCTGGTTAGCATGTGAGGACTTCAGTGGCAGAGCAGCACACATATAGCATATAACATTGCCCTGATCTCAGTACTGTGTGCTCCCCTCACTCCGACCACCAGATATAGCTCCTGTGGCTCACCAAGACCACAAGAACGGAACACTGTGTTGCTGGGCCAACTGTTGCTATTGTATCCCTAGATCTTCTAAGCACCACTGAGTATAGCTCTTAGGAAAATTGAAAAATTAAAGGCTGGACTGATAGCACAATGGATAGGACTTTTGCCTTATATGCAGCTGACCCAGATTCAGCTAAGTACAGAACCACGGGTAACCCCTGAGCATTGCCTAGTGTAGCCCAAAAAACCAAAATAACATTTCAAAATTGGAGCCAGAGAGATAGTATAGTGGGTAGGTACTTGCCTGGCATGTGAATGACCCAGTTTTGACCCCCAGCATCCTATATGATTCCCCAAGCCCACCAGGAGTGATTCCTGGGTGAAGAGCCAAAAGTAACCTCTGAGCACCATTAAGTATGACCCCCCCCCCCCCCGCAATTAAAAAAAATTTTTTTTTGCTTTGGTTTTTGTGTCACACCCGGCAGCGCTCAAGGGTTACTCCTGGATCTATGCTCAGATATCTCTCCTGTCAGGCTTGGGGGACCATATGGGATGCCAGGATTCGAACCACCATCTTTCTGTGTCTAATGCAAATGCCTTACTGCTGTGCTATCTCTCTGGCCCCCTAAAAATTCTTAAATTTACATACCTACAATGATAAGCGATTCAGTTCTTGAAAAAAATTTCAAATTATCATCGATCTAAAATTTTGTGGTGTCACCACTTCCACAATAAAAATATTTTGAAGATCTTTCTCATATATGGGATATAAAGAAATAGAGTAAAGGAACAATAAATGAATGGTCAAAGTCATTGTAACTGTCTATTGAATTGAGCTTCCATGGGATAACCTAGCAGGACAGAATACTTTGGTTTGGAGATACTGCTGTTTACCACTTTGCATGTATTATGCTAAAAATGATCAGGATACAAATACTGTCAATTATCTTTTCATGGAGAAATCATTCCAACACCACTGCCATCAGCAGTGTCTATTACCCTTCACCAGTCTCCAGCAACTCTCCCATGGAAGCTCAGTTCTGTTTCTTCCTATGGTCTCTTCTTACTTCCCTCTCAACTTTTTTTGTTTGTTTTGGGGCCACACCTGGTGATGCTCAGGGGTTACTTCTGGCTAAGAGCTCAGAAATCGCTCCTGGCTTGGGGGGCATATGGGTCACCAGGGGATTGAATGACGGTCCATCCTAAACTAATGCTAGCAAGGCAGATGCTTTACCTCTAGTGCCACTGCTCCTGCCCCTCCCCTCTCAACTTGATTTCTTTCCTTACCTGTCCTCATTTCTGTGATTCAGGTGAAGAGTAATCTGAGCATCCCCCTTTTATATCCTAATTTCCCTTTTTCTGTTATTATCACAGATAAATGGTCTTTTTATTTTTTAGATAAGTGGTCTTAATATTATTCTTCTATAACCTTTATATTGTGAGGTTATAATAATTTTACTTTTCTTGTTTTAGACCTTGTTACTTTTTTGCTTGGTTTATTTATTATTCTGGTTTATTTGGGCCACACTCAGCCATGCACAAAGTCTACTCCTGGTTCTGGGTATGGGAGGTACTCTCCTTGGTGTCAGGGATCAAATGAGGTCAGGTATGTGGACAAGCTCCTTAACTGGTATACATCTCCTTAGCCCCCTTAATTTCTTTTCTAATTTGGTATCCTCCAGGGTTTTGAAAAAAAAAAAAAAAAAAAAAACCATCTTGAAGTGGAGTGAGAGTATAGTGCGTAAGGCATTTATCTTGCATACAGCTGACCAGATTCAATCCCTGGCATCCTGTATGATCTCCCTCAAGCTCGCCAGTTGTGATCCCTGAGAGTAGAGTCAGGAGTAAACCTGAGAATTGCTAGATATGACTATAAAACAGCAACAACACAATACTTTAATCTATGGATTTAGAGGTCAGTCTAGTAGTTTCTATTGTAGAAGTAATAACAAGTAGGGAGGGTGTTTAGTGGAGGCACTGGGGTGATGACAGACCTGTGCTCATCAGGATGTTGTTAACTGGAGTGTGCACTTTGTGCAAATTTGTTCAGCTGCTTACTGAACAGTTTGTGATCTTTCCACGATGGAAATTAGGCTTCAATAAAAAATCACCTTAATGGGGCCAGAATGATAACACAGTGGGTAGGGCATTTGCCTTGCACCCAGCTGATCCAGATTCAATCCCCAGCAACCCATATGGTACCTGAGCCTGCTAGGAGTGATTTCTGAGAAGAGAGCCAGGAACTAACCCCTGAACTCCTTCAGGTGTGGCCCAAACAAAAGGCATAGAAAACAAACAAAAAAAATCAGCTTAAGGGTAGGGATGAGGTTTAGCAGTAGAGCACTTGACTTTCCTAGTTTATTCAAGTTTCTGGATTTGGCTTTTGCCAATGGAAAACAAAAACAATAACAGTAACTTAAGGGCATGCTGTAAAGTACAAACAAAGGCCTACCTTTGATTCAGCACCACATGAGGACTCACTGCCTTGGAGATACTTGAGCATCTCTGGGTCTGGCTGTGATAGTCCCATTGCACCACCTACTACTACTTGGGTTTAGGTACTGCACCATCAGGCTGGAACACAGCTGGAATGACCTGGATTGCTCCCCACATCTTCACACACACACACATTCATACACAAACTCACACCCCACTCCACTCCCATAAGCAATACTGAAAGTGACCCCTATTAAAAAAATAACTTAAACGGAAAAGGATGGCCCATGAATGCGATTGTAAATCATTCAGCCATAAGAATAAAGTCATAAAATTTTCCTATATGTGGATAGACATGGAAACTATTATGCTGAGTGGAATAAGTCAGAGGGAGAGAGATAGACACAGAATAGTCTCACTCATCTGTGGGATTTAAGAAAAATAAAAGACATTATTGTAATAACACCTAAAGACAATTGAGATAAGGGCTAGAAGGACCGGCCCACAATATGAAGCTTACCACAAAGAGGGGTGAGTGCAGTTAGAGAAATAACCACACTAACAACTATCATGACAATGGTAGTGAGTGAGAGAAATAGAATGCCTGTCTGGAATACAGCCAGGGGATGGGGGAGGAAGGAAATGGGGGCCATTGGTGGTGGGAATGTTACACTAGTGAACATCAGTGTTCTTTGTGAACTGAAACCCAACTAAAAACATGTTTGTAATCATGGTCCTTAAATAAAAATATAATAAAAAGAGAGAGTTGGGGCCAGAGCAGTGGTGCAGTGGTAGGGCATTTGCCTTGCATGCAGCTGACCCAGGACAGACCACAGTTCAATCCCCTGGCATCCCATATGGTATCCCAAGCTAGGAGTGATTTCTGAGCGCATAGCCAGAGTGACCCCTGAGCATCACTGGTTGTGACCCATAAACCAAAAGAAGAGTAGTACAAAATAGAAAAGGAGCAGAGAATACCAGCCTTCACATGTAAGATATAAAGTACAATAGGGTGTTCATTTTGGCAGCAGGGATACTAAAATTTGAGCAAGCACAGAAATTAGCACAAGGATTGCGCAGAAACTCATGAAGCAGTCTGTATTTCTGGTAAGTCATATGAATCAAAGTTCTGGCTTTTAAAGCAAAACAAAATAACAAGATTTCCATGCTTTAGAGAATATTTCAATTAAGTTCAAACTGAATTTTGAAAAAAATATGAAGCCTGAACTAAAACTAGTATATGTCCTTTTCCCATGTTTGTTATAATGAGAAATGCTACATCCAAGCAAGATACTTGTTAGAAGCAACAAGTGGCCTACTCGGTCCTATTTTAAGCTAAAACCTGATTCTTTGCTGATTAAAGCAATAATCATGAGGGAAGATTTTTTCCTTTTTATTGACATATGAGATAGATTGGACCTGCATGCTGGAGTTTATAAATATTATTCTATATACTCACTTTCCCCCTGCCTTTAATCAATACCAATAAGACAATCAATTAGTCTTAGCAGTAGAAAAGGATATCAAACATTTACAATGGTAGTTGAAGTTATTGCATTTTACTATTATATATTTACTATGCTTACTTATAAATGTTTTATATAGTTGATTTCCCATTATATTCTCTCAACACCCCATAAGAGATCTGCCAGAGATCCAAGAACAGTCCTGGATGTTCTTGTTCAACCAGATCAGAAATGGCTGGGGGAATCACAGGGGGATATTTTAGTTCAATAGAGCCTGGCAGGAGACAATCATACAAAATAATCAAGTTTCAATTAAGTTTCAAACCAGGAGTCTGGTTTGCAACAGTGAACTTTTATACCTTTTTGGGGAGCAGGGTGTCGTTGATTTAGGCTTTATAATTTATAAGGCTTTTTTTTTAAATGGATAGAACAGTGTTTAATTTTTTTTAAAAAACTGTCAAACTGAATCCTCAAGGACCAGTTACTTTTCCTGCCAGCAAGTTGTCCTGTTGCCCCACATCTCTTCTAAAATCAGGTCATCATCACTCTTTCCAGTTTCAGCCAGTGTAGCTGACATGTGATTATTTATTTGTCTTTCCTTGATGACTAATGATGTTGAGCATCTTTTATATGTCTGTATACTGTTGTATTTTGGTGACATCACGTAACTTCCTTAGGTGACATCACGTAACTTTCTTAGGTGACATCACGTAACTTCCTTAGGTATTTCAAAAGCTCTGTATACAAATTCTTTCTCTGAGTTTTGAGCTGCTATCTTCTGCTATTGGTTGCCTTTTTTTAGTGGTATATTCTGAACAGTGGGATTTTATATCCTAGCCATATCCATTGACCCTTTTTTCCTCCATAATTTATGGTTTTAATGTGGTATCTTCTGAAATAATTTATAAGGTTTTGTTGTTGTTGTTGTTGTTGTTGTTGTTTTGGTTTTGTGGATAACCCCGGCAACGCTCAGGGGTTACTCCTGGCTCTATGCTCAGAAATCGCTCCTGGCAGTCTCAGGGACCACATGCCAGGATTCGAACCATCGTCCTTCTGCATGCAAAGCAAATGCACTACCTCCATGTTATCTCTCTGGCCCCTCTCAGGTTTTTATAGAGAGTTTTAGGCACACAGCAATCCAGCAGCATCAATTCCATTTTCAGTGTCCCCACATTCTCTCCTACCCCGACTGCCTCCTTGATGGGAACATTTTTTTTTGTTGTTGTTTTGCTTTGTTTTAGTTTTTGGGTCACACTCAGTGGTGCTCAGGGGTTTCTCCTGGCTCTATGCTCAGAAATCTCTACAGGCTTGCTCCGGGAACAATATGGAATGACGGGTTTCGAGCCACTATTTGTCATGGGTCAGCTGCATGCAAGGTAACCACCCTACTGCTGTGCTATTTCTCAGGCCCCTGGGAGCATTTTTAAGTTTGGTGGTTGTAGTTTGAATCTCATGCTTTCAGACGTGCTGTGGTTCATGTATAATACCTTTATATTGCCAATCTGCCCATTGCCCCTGCAACCTACCTCAGTGACTTCCCACCTTAGTTTTAATTTGTATTTATTTTAGTTTGGATATTAGGCCACACTTGGTGATACCTTAGGGCTTACTCCTTCTTGGCTCTGTGCTCAGGCCATCTGCATCTTTTTACTTTCCCCTTGATTTCTTTCCTTTACTGTCTTTCTCATTTCTGTAATCTAGGGTCAATGATAATCTAGGTATCCCTTCTTTGATACTTTGCATACCCTTGCCTGTTTTACTTTTTTTGTATGTTTGTTTGTTTTGAAGCCACATCCGGTGACACTCAGGAGTTATTTCAGGCTATGTGCTCAGAAATTGCTCCCGGCTCAGGGGACCAAATGGGATGCCGGGGATCGAACCCAGGTCCGTCCTAAGCAGCTGTGTGCAAAGCAAATGCTGTGCTATCGCTCCGGCCCCATCCCTTGACCTTTTATTATAAATGAAATCATTTTATATTTTTCTTCTCTGACTCACTTTACTTAGTATGATATCCTTCAGTTCCACCCAAGTTGCAGTGAATTGCATGACTTTATCATTCATTGTAGCTGCATAGTATTCCAAATGTGTGCATATACCATACCTTCGTTTTTTACTTATCTGTCTTTGTCTATTTGTCTATTTACTTTGTCCATCCATATCCTAGATATTGTATTAAGTACTGTAATAAATAATGGTGTATATGTATTCTCTTGAATGAACTGGGATAGATACCAAGAAGTGAACTTGCCAGATCGTATGTAGCTCTATACCATTTTCCACCAGGTTTGAAATAGATCACATTCCTGCCAGCAATGGTTTATATTCTTATATAACTCCAAATAATGCTCAATTTCCATTTTTTATTTTTGGTTTTTTTTTTGGCCACACCCGGCGGTGCTCAGGGGTTATTCCTGGCTGTCTGCTCAGAAACAGCTCCTGGCAGGCACGGGGGACCATATGGGACACCGGGATTCGAACCAACCACCTTTGGTCCTGGATCGGCTGCTTGCAAGGCAAACGCCACTGTGCTATCTCTCCGGGCCCTCAATTTCCATTTTTAACACAAATGTGAATGAAGTGACCATGGTGTGCTGATTAAAGCTTAATTGTTCTGCTTCCTATGCACTGGCAAGAAAAATGGCTCCAGTTAAATGATTATTCTTTATCCAGATATGAATCACAAGTCACTAATTTTCACTACCTTCCTTCAGAACCTCTTATCAAAACAGAGTTCACAGTTTAAAAAGTTAAGTTCTTATGCAAAATTCAGACTATGTGATGACTGAACTGGACCAGTTCCATAGCTCATTTTTTCTTTTCCTTCTTTCCTTCCTTCTTTCCTTCCTTCTTTCCTTCCTTCTTTCCTTCCTTCCTTCCTTCCTTCCTTCCTCCTTCCTTCCTTCCTTCCTTCCTTCCTTCCTTCCTTCCTTCCTTCCTTCCTTCCTTCCTTCCTTCCTTCCTTCCTTCCTTCCTCTTTTTTTGTTTTTGGGTCACACCTGACAGCACTCAGAGGTTACTCCTGGCAGACTCGGAGACCATATGGGATACCAGGATTGGATCACCATCCTTCATGTAAGGCAAATGCCCCACCTCCGTGCTATCTCTCCGGCCCTTAAACAAGATGTAAACCAAGCCATGAAATGTCATGGGTACACCAGCCCATGCAACAGAAAGTTGGTCATCTTGGGAAGATAGAGTGGGTTAAGCCCCCACCCTGCCAAAGCCATGCCTGTGCTTCTATCATCCACAGTCTCCATTACCTGATGGCCCTGCCTCATCACTATGATTCTCTTCTGGGACACCAATCTGACCAAAACTGCAGGAACACAACCAAATTTAACAGACTGGACAGCTAACAACAAGAGCTTCTAAACCTTCTGTCATTGTATTAATAACTTCATTGGAGATACAATACTTTTCACAAATATGCTTGTTACTGTACTTTTTTTTTTTTAAAAAAAAACTTTCTTCTCTTCCTTTTTATTTTTCCATCTATTATTTTTCCAATAACTGCTTTCACTTATCTGGAAACAAATATATTCTGATCAATAATGCCAACTATGTGATGTATTTTCTTTAAATAAATTAAAAAATAAATAATAAATAAACTGGAAAAATTCTGACTATGTGTGTCCATGGAGATAGTTCAGAGGGTTAGTGCAGTGCACTGTATGCTGGAGGCCCAGATTCTGAACACCTCTGCAAGCAACCACAAAGCAACAAGCATGGACACCCCTAAGCACTGCCAGGTGTGGCCCCAAAAATAAAGTGAAAAACAAGTATGATATTTAACTATTTAGCATTTGATTTCTAGGAAAGGTATGGTTTTCTTTGAACTGATAAGTGAAATGTTAGCTGCCTGGGTGTTAATTCCCTGAATGATCTCTTGCCATCCTGTCAAAAGAAAGCTGAATCAGAATTATGTTACATAGAACAATTCTACCTTAATTGTTGAAGCATCATCTAGTTCACTCTGATATTTCATTGCTTTAATAAAAATAAGGGGCAAGCAATTAAATTAGTAAGGAAATGGACATTTTGATCCAAAATATTGGAGACTTCTTTGGCACCTGAACATTAATATCAAAATTATAAGTTGTAAACACTTTTTCACCAAGACTGTTTTGTCTAAATCTTTTGAGTCTAAAAAGACTTTTGAGTTATACAAATAAAGGTCAAATTGAAATATATAATCTAATGATCCAGCATGTTCATTTTCAGAAAAAAATATTCTAAAAGTATAATCAAGAATAAGATGCTTGTATATGGATAGGAAATGCACCATTATTTGAAACATAAAACAGGAGGAAAAGCTACATGTGGCCAATGGATATCAACATAATATGTAAAGGTATATCCTTATAATAGTCATTAAAATTTTTAAAAGAAGCATCATTTCTATGAGGCTCAACACAGACCATTTGCCTTGGTCAATCCTAGACACAGATTTAAAAAACTACATACAAGGGAAGGAAGGAAAGAAAAAAGAGAAAGAAAAATTTGTCAGCAGTGGAAAATTGGGAGGCATAATGTGAATGAAAATAGTTTGCAGGGCCCGAGAGGTAGCTCAGTGGAGTGGAGCATGTGTTTTGCCTGCATGGTCCCCAGGCCATTGTTAGGAGAGACCCTCCAGCACAAGTCAAAGACTGGTTCCTGGGCGCTGCCAGATATCACCCCAAAAACCCTCCACAGTGAAGAAAACATTTGTAAACCAGTTATGACTACCACTTCCGTGTCTGAATATAGCAATACAAATAATTTCTAAGAGGTGAAATTATGAATTTGTTTATTGGGTCTCCACCTTGTACACAAACCAGCACTGAGCCAAGTCCCACCCTGTGGTCTGGGGGGCGGAGTTCTGCCCCCTTGACTCCTGACCTCTTACCTTCGCCTTCACCCACCAGAAAGGAGGATGAGAGGAGAGAATAGGAGGAGGAAGAAGAGAGGGAGGGAGGGAGGGAGAAGAGAGAGCTAGTCAGAGGTCAGTAGGAGGGAGGGAAACAAGAGGAGTCAAAGGGGATGTATCTATGGCCCTATGACCCAGGGCCAAGCAGCAGGCCTAGATCTGCATTATGGGACCCTCCACTTCTCTCAGTAACCCACCCTAGCACGCCTGCCTGCTCAGGACCCGCAGTGTAGAGGAGCCCCCCTCCTCATCAGCCGATTACTCTGGATTCTAACCCCTGACCCGCTGCTGCACCTTCACTCATCTCCCAGGGCCACCGGCCTGATCCTTCCTGCACCTGTAGCCCTGCCCTAGCCTCACTAGTGTCACCACCCGGGAGATACCCACACTCCTGAGGCCGTCTCTGCGGAGATACATCAGCAAAGGGGCGCTTCAAACAGTCCCTGCGCTCTGGGTGGAGTCTGTCATTTGATGGAGGTAATCACCCACAAGCACGGGAGACTGTAGCATGAAATAATTAACGATGGGGCTGGATGGCGATGGATGGAGGCCTTTGTGCTTAGGCCCCAGCCACGTGGCTTCATCCCCATCCAGCTGGCGAATTCCAGGCCCAGGTAATCGGCGTAATCAAGACTCACTCACAGGCAGGCTTTAGGAAGAATCATCTTTATTCAGGCCCTATTCACCACATGTGTGTGGCCTATCTCATAACCTTTTAAGCACTAGTTATTCTTGGCCCTGCATCTAAACTCCTTTCAGCCATCTTCCCTTTGGGCTCCATGCTGGTCAAAGACCAGAACACAGAAACCCAAAAGCCAGAGCGCCCAGCAGCGCAGAACGGGCAAAGAGCCAAAAGGGCAACAAGCCCAAAAGGGCCGAATTCCCTTGGTCCAAGCCTTATCTACCTTTTCCCCGACCCCTCCCAGGAATGGGAGGGTCTAGCAGGTAAGGTTACACCTACTATCCGGTTTCCAAGACCCCTCTCCGAAATGGGTGGGTCTAGGGTCTTAAATAGGTACACCCACACCTGCGCTCTGGGTGGAGTCTGTCATTTGATGGAGGTAATCACCCACAAGCACGGGAGACAATAAACATGCCGCAGAAACACGGCAGTCAATGGCATACACGCACATACATGGGCACCATAGAGACATATATGTGCATGCACATGGGAGCCTCAGATAGGGGTCGCCTCCTTTTGGAGGTGTGAGGTAGCCAGGTGGTGCGTGACCTTACACAATCATGTTGTTGAAGGAAAAAAGAAGAAAAGACGAAGCTGGAAGATGACTCGCTGGGTCTTCATTGGCTCTACCACTTATAGACTGTATGGCTCTAGGCAGATTATTTTTGACAAAATTTAATGTAAATTTAGGCAAAGCACTTCGTATATGCAACTATCGTCATTATATCACCACCATTATAAAATGAAAACACAGTGAAGGAATCTTCAGTCTCCAAGAGGCAAGGGGTGTAATACAGTGCTAAACAAAACAAAACAAAACAAACCAGATCTCCAGTGTAAATATATACTCGAGGATCATATCCTGAGTCAGATTTCACGAACAGAATGGGGAAAGATTTTTTTTTTTTTACCATCTTAGAGCTGTAATAGAATCGAATTAGATGTTCCTAAGAGGTCTACATAAAGCATGACATGCTCTGCAGAACGTCTTATTGGTAGTAATAGATCGAGTCCATCATTTAATCCACAATTTCAAGTAGTTTTGCCTGGTTTTGGTCCTAATAGGGAACAATATAGGTGCACAGTGGTTACAGAGGGGCCCTTACACCACGTGACAGAATAGCCTGGCAAATGACCTGCTGACAGGCTTTCTCAGCCAATGCCCAAATCATGAACATTTCAGACAACCTATGAGACTGTGAAACACCATCAGCAACACAAATCATGGCTTTTTTCCACTCTGGAGAATACATGCTCTCTCTCTCTCTCTCTCTCTCTCTCTCTCTCTCTCTCTCTCTCTCTCTCTCTCTCTCTCTCTCTCTCTCTCTCTCTCTCTCTCCCTCTCTCCTTCCCCTCCCCCTTCCTGTTTCCAAATAAAACTTGTTTTGTTTTTTTTTCTAAACAAAAAATATCTTGTGGGGCTGGAGAGGTAGCAGTGGGTAGGGCACATGCCTTGCACACTCTGACCTGAGTTTAATCTCCAGCATCCTATACGGACCCCAGAGCACTGCCAGAAGTGTAGAACTAGGCATAACCCCTGAACATTGCCAGGTGTGACCCCCCAAACAAGCAAATACTATATTGCTTCACTGTTTTGCTGCCTTCGGAAAGTCTTTTCTGCAAGAAAGGTGACAAACCCAAGGGTAGGACTGACTCTGCTCTCCTGCAAAAAGCAATTCCTAGCTCCAGTCTGAGTCCAGGCTCCTCAAGAAATAAGGTGGCAGGATCATCTCTCACACTAGCGCAGAACCAGGACTCCAGAAATATAGCCTGGTAGCAGCAGGACATGAGCGTTTGTGCATGTAGGTGCTTAAAACTGACTTTCCCAGACCTGATCCATGCCAGCCATTTCTAAGCACTGGTGGTTGAGGTGGGTGAGCAGAGATAGAGCACTCTTCCTGAGTCTACTTTCCATTCTCCTTACTTTACAGAGCCGCCAACTACATCTTTACTCTCCATCAGAACCAGCCATTCTATCAGCCATCTGCTGGACATCCTGCATTGAGATATTCAAAAGAAATACCCACTCCCCCCCGCCACACCTTCATATTATGATGCAGCCTTATTTTGTTTGTTGGGCAATTATACAGTTCGGTCTCCCGAAGGGAAATATTTTAGTTTACTTGTAGTATGATCCACAGTGATATGATCCTTAAAAGACCAGTTTTCTGTTTCATGTTTCTCACTTCCCTTTTATGGGGGTGCTGCTCTGACGAGGTGACACATGGTTGCAGTGCTGGAACTCACGTGGCTCCAGTGCTCACACCCTCCTGGTTATGGTGTTCACTCTTAATTTTGGTGTTTTTGTTGTTGCTATTGTTTTTGGTCACAACTGGCTGTGCTCAGGGGTTACTCCTGGCTCTGCTCTCAGAAATTGCTCCTGGCAGGCTTGGGGGAATCATATGGGAGCCAGGGCTTGAACCCAGTTGGTCCCAGATTGGCTGTGTGCAAGGCAAATGCCCTACCTGCTGTGCTATCACTCCGGCCCCATCTGAGGAGAGATGTCCATTAGTGGTGATGCTCGCACACACCTGGCTGCAGTGTCTTGGAGGGCACAATTTTTCCTTGTGGCCCTAGGCATCACCAATAGCAGTACAACAGGAGTGCACTCAGTATGAGGGGCAAGGCAGGTATCTCCTGTACTCTCCCAGTACTTGGTCATATTTCATATAACAAGATGGCTAAGAAGGTTTTAGGTCTTTTAAACAGTACATAAATTGTATGATCATGATTAATAGCTAATGGGACATATGATAATCTGGAATGAATACATATAAGTTATAACCTATTATAATTTTGATGTGATTCAAAAACAAGAGCTTTTGGAAAAGATAATGGCCATGAGACAAATACATGACATCTCTGATCACTCCACTGCAGTAAAAAAAGGATATACGTTTGGCTGAATAAAACATGCATTGAAACATAACCATCTCAACTAATTTTATGATGCTTATTCAATTCTGAAGAAAAAAGAGCTACACAAGACAAACATTACTTTTAGATCATAGAAGTAAACTCCCATGCCATCCTCAATATTAGTCATCCCTTTTCAGTAATTCAACACAGAAAAAAATAAATTCAATAAACAGTCATTGTGCTGCCCTCAGTGGGAGAGCAGTGTCACTGATGAGATCTTGGGTCTGCGATCCAGACCTAGAGCCATAAACAAAAATATAGTCAGAAATGTTATTACATTTGATTATGTGGATGGGTCTGGAGAATACCATGCTCAGTGAAATTGGCCAAAGGACATAGAATGATTGCTTTTATTAAGTGGGATATATAGATATATATATCTATATATACATACACATATACATACACATCTATATATACATACACATACAATTGCCTTTATTAAGTGGAATATTCATAATAAAAGCATTTAGTAAATGAACATGAAAATCTCTCATCTTAAGGTGAAAGGACCTAATCATAAATTAAAAACAAACAAACAAACAAAAAAAAAAACTAGGGCCTGGAGAAAGTACTGGGGCTAGGGTACTTTTCTCTGGCCACCGTAGTTCAATCCCAAGCATTGTACATGCAACCGTAAGTACTTCCAGGAGCAGTCCCTGAGCTGTATGTTTGCTTTTTTGCTCATTTTGGATTGCACCTGACAATGTTCAGGGCTTACTCCTGGCTCTGTGCTTTGAGATCACTCTGGTGATGCTCAAAAGATATGGGGTGTCAGGGATCAAACCTGGTTTGGCCTTAGCACCCTACTCACTGTACTCTTGCTGCAGCCCACTGTTTAGTATGGACCCCACCCTAGATGCACATTAAAAATAATCCACCCTGGGCCCGGAGAGATAGCACAGCGGCGTTTGCCTTGCAAGCAGCCGATCCAGGACCAAAGGTGGTTGATTCGAATCCCGGTGTCCCACATAGTCCCCTGTGCCTGCCAGGAGCTGTTTCTGAGCAGACAGCCAAGAGTAACCCCTGAACAACGCCGGGGTGGCCCCAAAACAAAAACAAAACAAAAACAAACAAAAAAAATCCACCCCAAGTAGCCTACAAGTATTTATAAACTGAAACTCAAATCGCTAGTATTGGGGATTATAGGTGATTTTTAAAAAATAATTTTTAGGGCCCAGAGAGATAGCACAGCGGCGTTTGCCTTGCAAGCAGCTGATCCAGGATCAAAGGTGATTGGTTCGAATCCCGGTGTCCCATATGGTCCCCTGTGCCTGCCAGGAGCTATTTCTGAGCAGACAGCCAGGAGTAATCCCTGAGCACCGCCGGGTGTGACCCAAAAATCAAAAAAAAATTTTTTTTTTATTATTACCAAAGTGAATTACATATCTTTCACAGTAATATTTAAGGTACATAATGACATTGAATCAGGGGCATTCCCACCACCAGTGTTGTCCTTCCTATATAGGTAATTTTTTCACAAAGTATTAAATAGATGTTATGGACTAGATATTGAAGCCCTTTTCCCTAATATGACAATGGATACTGGAGATGAACTCACTAGAAGGCAGTCAAGTTTAGATGAGTTTATTTGAGGAAGCAGCTTTGTGTTGCTAAATTGTGATCTCTAAGCACAGGGCCAGGAGCAAGTTCTGAGTGTGCTATTCAGTAGGCAAACTTGGACAATATTGTAAAGGCTACCTACAAAATTACAATGATAAAATAGCAAATGAGCTGGTTATGCACTTGTCTTGTGTATGGCCCACCGAGGTATAATCCCCAGCAACCTATATGAGTTTCAAGAGTGATCCCTGAGTAAATCCAGAGTACAACTGGGTGTGGTCCCCATTTTCTTTAAAAGCCAAATTTCCTCTTAATATTAGTAGTAAAGCAAAAATACAAAACTCTTTTCACACTCCTTTCACCATCAGTCTGGAAGGTCTAATAAGTCCAGCACAAGAAAAAGTCACTGGAACATTATGAAGACCAGGAAAAATTATTATAAATACACTGCACACAATGTAACAACATAGAAAACAGATCTCTAGTGCATTTGACAGGTTATCAGGTTTTTAGGTCAAATTTTATTTTATTTTATTTTTTGGTCACACCTGGAGACACTCAAGGGTTACTCCTGGCTCTGCGCTCAGAAATTGCACCTGGCAGGCTCAGGGGACCATGTGGGATTTGGGGATTCAAACCATTGTTGGCCCTGGGATGGCTGCTGTGCTATCTCTCCAGTTCCTAGGTCAAATTTTTAAAGACCTGATTTTAGACTAGAAAATAACATTTGGAAACTGAAAATTTTTAAGAGTACATTGACAATAGCACACACAAAAGCACTGTCAAAATATGTGCATGACTTGTATGCTATAACTAAAAACATGCTGCATTTATGGGTTGAAAAGTAATTATGCCATGCTCTAAATCAGGGGTCTCAAACTCAATTTACCTGGGGGCCGCAGAAGGCAAAGTCAGGGTGGTCCTGACTTTGTCAGTAGTAAGCCTTGAACATTGGGGGATGTGACCCAAACAACTAAAACAAAACAGAACAAAACAAAACAAAAAAAGATTCGGGCCCCTGTGCGTTTGCCTTGCAAGCAGCCGATCCAGGACCTAAGTGTTTGGTTTGAATCCCGGTGTCCCATATGGTCCCCCGTGCCTGCCAGGAGCTATTTCTGAGCAGGCAGCCAGGAGTAACCCCTGAGCACCGCTGGGTGTGGCCCAAAACCCAATCCCCCCCCCCAAAAAAAGATTCCTCTAGGGCAGGGCCACAAAATGTATGGAGGGCCGCGAGTTTGAGACACCTGCTCTATATTGTTCTATAGATTTAATGCAGTTGGCACCAAAAGGCAAGTATTTTTTAAAGTTCTTGTCAACAAGTCGATTATAAAGTATATAAATACATGGAAAGGTAAGGAATCTATAGTAGCAAAAAATTTTAAAAGGCTTAAAATAGTTATTACATGCATGCATGTAAAGAGAATGGTATGCTGAAACATAAGCAGTTTAGTTTTAAAACTCAACTAAGTTTAAGTAATACCATTTAATGGTATTCAACTGAAGGAAAAATAAACATCAACATATGCAGCACGTAATTTTTATTATAAATTCTTTTATCAGTGGATCACATACCTGTTGTAAAAACTGAAAATGACATTTAAAAAGTGTTACCATTGGGCAACTTTTTCTGTTTTCTTTTTGGATCATGCCCAGGGGTTACTCCTGGTTCTGCCCTCAGAATTTGCTCCTGGCAGGCTTGAGGGACCATATAGGATGCCAGGATTCGAACTGCTGCCCGCCTGGGTCAGCTGCGTGCAAGGTAAATGCCCTACCATTGTGCAATCTATATGGGGCCCCCACTAGGCAATTAAAAAATAATCTTTAAGCACCATTACAATCATGTTTGTAGTTGGGTTTTAGTCATAAAAAGAACACCCCCTTCACCAGTGCAATATTACCACCACCAGTGCTCCCCATCTCCCTCCTCCCCCACACCCTGCCTGATCAAAACAGCCATTAGGCAATTTCTTATATCCAACACCAAATCTGTAAAAATTAATGACATCAGAAAGCTGTTAAGAGTGAAAACGCAGTCATGTCTGATTAATTCATATATTCAGATTACACATATCTGAATAAAAAATATGCTGGCTGTTGAATACTCTGGGTTGACTTTATTTTTTTGTATTTCAAACTGCTAAAACATAGGATTGAAATTTTTGTTCCCAAATGTGAAAACCAGTGTAACAGACATACTTATGATGTCCACACCTCGACAGCTATACCAAATCTTAAAAATACCCATATAGTTTTAACACAGTAATTGTATTTCTAGGCATGTATCCTAAAAACCTGTACACCAAGACCAGTATATTCACTACCCAAAGTCTATTTGTAGAAATGAAAACAAATCGGTCTTAACAATAGGTTATAGTTAAATGGACTGTCTATAAAAGAGATGTCAAAAAAACCCCACTTGATTATGGAAAATATTTGATATGAAAACTGCCGATATTTAAGTCAGAAAATAAGGCATTAAACAGAAAATTTAATTTACTAGAATATATTTTACTTGCCCAATAAATACACATAAATAGAAATAGTTTCTGTGCCTGATGATTTTCTGGCGGGGTGCTTTTTGTTCTATTTTATAAATTTAACTTTTCCTAGTATGTATGTTTCAGAGTTACATTGATTAAAGGTCAATCTCCTTGTAAATGAAAAGAGAAAGCTAACCAGGCATAAGAATTTCATTGAGCAGAGGCAGAAGAATCTGATTGAAAAGGCAGCACGACTACTTTTTTGCCTCTTCCTTTTAGGTGCGCCCTATGCATTTTAGTTTGCCACTTAAATTTCCCTCAAGCCTGCGGGACTATATCTAATAGTGATTTATTTGGCATAGAAACGTTTCAGATTTGGAGGTCAGATGACAGAACAGTGGCAAAGTGTTTGCCTTGCATGTGGCCAATCCAAGACAGACTCAGGTCTGATCCCTGGCTCCCAAATCTGCCTCCACATCTGAGCACAGCTGGGAGTAACTCGAGCGCCACCAGGTGTGACCCAAAAACAAAATAAAGGGGAAACATTTCAGACTTGATCTGATTTAGATACTAATATTGAAGTCCTTAGAGCAGAGACAGAACCCTTGATCAAGCATCTCAAAACTTCAACTTTATTATTGCCATCTAGTGGAAAGGTTCTTAAGAAAAACTGGTTGCTCACCTTTCAGCTATTACTAGGAAGCACAATGGGAAATATTAAAAAAGCAAACACTATCTTAATTCTGTAGACCAAGTATTTTTGTTTGCCAAACTCAATGTGGGTAGTACTTGCTGTGAGATAGGCACTGTGATAAGTGGCCATGCCCATTGTGTACTAGTCACTTTTTTCAGTTAGTTGACTTTAATTGTTCTAATTGAATCACTAATAATTATAAAGCTGATCCTGATTTTCAGTCATACAATGAGTGTTCTATTAACTTTTTTCTTGTTATTTCGGGGCCATACCTGGTAGCGCTTATGGGGACCATATGGGATGCCAAGAATCAAACCTGAGTCGGCTGCGTCCACTTACCCACTCTGACCCGTTCTAACTTTAATAAAGCCAGTAGAGCAGGTGTTTATAATCACTGAAAAATCATCAACACCTGAGAATAACAATACTTTTTTTTTTTTTATGGTTTTTGGGCCACACCCAGCGGTGCTCAGGGGTTACTCCAGGCTGTCTGCTCAGAAATAGCTCCTGGCAGGCACGGGGGACCATATGGGACACCGGGATTCGAACCAACCACCATTGGTCCTGGATCGGCTGCTTGCAAGGCAAATGCTGCTGTGCTATCTCTCCGGCCCATAACAATACTTCTTAAATGAGAATACAAACTTAAATGATGGTAAAATTTAGACTTAATAAAAGTGCTAGCATCAATACTGTTTTCATCTTATAAGTCTTACACTTAAGGTTAAAAAAGAATTCCCCACTTGAAAAAATAGCTTCCATCTGTGTTACCACTTTTAAAGGGAGTGTCAATGGATTTTAAGAAGCAACTTAACACCCAGTAGTAGTTATATGAATGTGTTTATATAGATTTAGAATGATTATTCTTATTGCCCAGCCACTAAAGATCAAAGGACATTAAATGAAATCTTTTTTCCTGTCACTTTTTAAATAAGGTTAAGACAGAGGGTTGGAAATTGCGAATGTTCACAGGTGGCAAGTGGATAGGAAAATACAAGCAACTTGACAAGACTAAGTTTATTCTAAGCATCATTTTATTAATAAAAAGATTAACCATGATCATATATAGGAGTGGCTGGGCTTATAGTTTGCTACACCAGAGAAATTAAAAACTGTTATTTGAGATTATTGTTACAATGATTTATAATAGCATTCCTTGACAAAGGCAGTTTAATTTTAGCACTGTTTCTCTTAAATATAAAAACTAACCCTTAGTGTCATGGATGAGAATAATAGCTATTTATAAATTTAAAAAATGCATTTCCAAGAGCTATTTTGTAGTGTTATCTTATGATCGACATCCAAAGTTTAGGGTAACAACTTCCCGAAAAGGTCTGGAGAGGTTCCAGATCAGACAGAGTATCAATAGAGACACAAAGAATCACTAATCAAGTGTGAAGAATAAGTAACACAAACTATGAATGCACTCAACGTCCCCAAATAAATGGTAAGAATGATCAGGCATAGAATCAATGTGTTAAATACAAATTCAAGTTTGTTGAGTACAAGAGATACAGTAATTTTATTACATAAAACTTGTCCTGTGAGCTAAAAATGTTAACTTACAAGACATATTAGTGGAGAGGGAAATCGTTTGATCATTTTCCACTGATAATAAAACAAAAGCAGTGGGCATGTAAGAACCACTCATTTCTCTAAAATTCAAAGTTGTATTACTGTTCAACCGAAACATACTACCGTTCCTTAATAAGTTAATTAAATACCTACTCAGTTTCTCTTAAAAATAAATTCCTTTTTCTCCATTAAAGCTTCTGTAAGACTGACAAAGGTACATTCGACCTATTAAAAATAGGGACAATCTTCATCTTTGGATAAAGTCTCATCACTTCAGAAAATGTTGTCATGTACAGATCACTAAATTTATATTGAGGCAGCTGTTGTGAGTTCATTAAGCACTTTCGAACACTGTACCTTTAAAGTTGTCTTTAATAATAGCTTTGGAAAACCAAAATAGAAGACATCTATGGCAAAAGTACAATTTTATTCAGATTTGTTAGCTTTAAAATACTCCCAAAGATATTTAGTGCAGTCAGTTTTAAATATGTAAAGAACTTGAGGTTAGTTTTATGTTATGATTAAATGATAAAAAACTTTTAACTTGTTATGAAAAAATTTTAAGTCTTTGACTTAGTGATATCAGTAAGGCAAAATGAAATTAAGCACTGTAAAAAGAAATCTTTAAAAATTTGATTCTCTTTTACAAGTTTAGTTAATAGACGAGTCAAGTGTAGATACAATGTATCCAACACCCTCTAGCTACAGTAAAAAAAAAGAATCTAGTAGCATTTAGATTGAAATCTTTAGTAATACCACTGTAAGTTTCAAAACATGTTCATACAGAACCAATACCTTTCCTTCTCAATGTAAAAGGCGACTTAAAAAAATAACAAAAATACCAATAAAACATTGGAAACTCATTTTACTGTGCCCAAAAGCATAACACAAAAATATTGGCTTAAAGAGGTAGATTAAAAAGAAAAAGAAAACCAGATTCTCCATTCTTTGTCACTTTTATTCAGTAGTAGTTTTTTTTCCTTATTTTCAGTGCCAGACATGGCAAGGAGTGATTACAGCCAACTGTTATTAAAACATTTGTTCGCAACATATATCCCCTTTACCACTGACCCCAAACTGACTCATTGTGTGCTTACGTTCGTTCTTTTTAACATGACCACCACCGAGACTGGGTGGCAGGGACAGGGGTAAGAGATGAAGAGGGGAGAGTCCAGGAGCCAGAAGAGGAGGAATGCTACAAGCCACAGTAAGAATGAGCTGTATTTAATTTTAAAAAGGAGGGAGGGGTGTACCCCACAAATGATACAGTAATGAGGATACACAATTAAATCCCATAAGCATGACTGAAGGCTTTCACTGTGTTTGACGTCATCACAATGGAAGGCATAAAAAGTGGAGTAAATCAATGTTGATATAGTCCAATCTAGTCCATTAGGCAAGATGGTGCAAGAAGTCATTTAAATTAAAAGTGCCCTACCCTTACCTAGATGGCTAGCAGACATGGAGAACACCACAGTGAAGGAGCCACAGAGCTTTCTCCATGTAGCTATAAAAATATGTTGTCGAATGGCACATAGTCAAACACTGGAAAGGGGCACCACAATGGACCTCTCTCTTTTTTAGGTACGAATGCTAGATTCAACTATCTCAACTAAGCAGGAAGTGGGCTCTTCTGCTAGGAATGCCAACCCTAATTCACTTTGTCTTGAAATATATACAGATTGTTTGTAGTAGCTACAGCAATGATATTTTCCTTGGGGTGCCAGGCTGTATGAAGAATTTTCTTGTTGAAGTCTAAGCTGTCAACACTTATTTCATCCTTCTTTCGTTTGCCACTTGCACAGACTTTGCGTGGCTTCAGAACCGTGCGGGGTTTATTGTTTTCCCGTGATGCTTCAAGGGTTATATCTCGCTTTGTGTTCCTGTCAAACATTCTGAAGAAGTTATTGTAAGATCCGGTCATGACAACACTGTAAAAGCAGACAAAACATACAGTTAAGAATTAAGTTGGAACAAATGTTGGAGCAAGAATAGCACTCCAAACAGATGTGAGTCAAGGGGAGGGACTCTGCCCAGTGCAAGGACTGATCACCAAACCAACTGAGAATAAGGTACTAGTCAACTTCGTTTTTCCTACCAAAACTAATACCAGCATTCAAAGCATGCTGAAGTCAAATGTCTTAATAATTTCTATAAATATAGGCCAGTGGTCGGCAAACTTTTTTTTCAACTGAGCCAAATCTCGCCAAAACTACGGTTAAAATTTATTTTGAGGGCCACACAGGGCGCGTACTGACAGAGGCTAGGAGCAGAGTCCTGACTCCTGGAGCGGCCGCCCGGCAACAGAAGAGCCAAATTAAAAGTGTAAAGAGCCACATGTGGCTCGTGAGCTGCAGGTTGCCGACCACTGGTATAGGCTATGTAACATTAGGCATACAGTTTCTACAAATATAAAAAGTGCATTTGTTTACAATTTCTTTGTAGGAAATCAATGCTTCAGTTCAAGATAGTTTTGGGGGGGGATTTTTTTTTGGGGGGGGGGACCACATCTGGCAGTGCTCAGGGGTTATTCCTGGATCTAAACTCAGAAATCACTCCTAGTAGGCTCGGGGAACCATATAGGATGCCAGGGATCAAACCGGGTTGGCCATGTGCAAGGTACACAGCCTTCCTGCTGTCCTATTTTTCCAGACTCAACATTTGGGGTGGGGGGTTGGGGGAGAAGAGGCAATACCTTGAGGCAGACGGGTCCAGACACTTGGAGCCATCACCTTAGTTCCTCCTCATAGCTTAATTTTTAGTGAAAGAAAAATATTTTGCCTATAACACTAAATACAATCAAGCCCCAAAATTTTCTTTTTACTATTTAAAAATTTTAGTTTAGGGCCAGAGAGATAGCATGGCGGTAGGGCATTTGCCTTGCATGCAAAGGGACGATGGTTCAAATCCTGCCATCCCATATGGTCCTGCAAGCCTGCCAGGAGTGATTTCTGAGCATAGAGGTGCCAGGAGTAACCCCTGAGCGCTGTCAGGTGTGACTCAACCCCCCAAATAATAATAATTTTAGTTTAGAAAAGTGTGCCATAAAAATATATTTTTTTAAATTTTTAGACCATATCTGTGATGCTGAGGGCCATATAGGATGCGGGAATCAAACTTAAGTTTAGCCATGTGTAAAAAGCAAGTGCCTTAACACTGTTATCTCTCTGGCCTCATAGAAATCAAGAAAATGTTATGAAAAATAACAGTACTAGAGATTTGGGGGGAGAGGGGAGTGGCATACCCAGTGGTGCTCAGGGCTAATTCCTGGTTCACTGCTCAAGCACCACTCCTGGTAGGTTCAGGGACCATATATGGGATGCCATATATGGAACTCAAATTGGTTGCACTCAAGGCAAACATCCTACCACCTGTACTGTATGTATCCTTAGCCACTAAAAAGGCTTACGTTAAATTAAAAGTGTAAAAAGATACCACAAAAATGACCCCGATCAAGACAATTAATTTGGGGACACATTGTTGTGTGTGCACGCGCAGGCACGTACCTGTTTTGCACTGCTCAGGGAACCATGATGTGGTGAGGAATAATAATAGGTCCTCTGAGCTTCTACGTAGCCCCCAAGAAGCTTTCCTATTAGTTCTACTTATTATCTATCACTGCTCAATGTTACCAAGTATCCTAACAAACAAAACTTCGTACTTTCAAGTATTTAATTCTGAGAATGCTTGCAGGCTGGGGAAACAGCTCAAAGGATTGGAGAATATGGTTTGCATCTGAGCTGTCTCCAGAGCACTGTGGGGTATGGCCCCAGAACAAAGAAAAAGGGATAGTCCTATCCTACCTAGGCTTACCACGATCATGTATTACCAACTTTAAATTATGATCAAGTCCTTTATAGTATACACCACTATAAAACCTCAATTATACCAAGGCTTATATTGAGTAAAGTATCTTTAATTGCTGCACAAACAAGTTAAAAAACTTTCCAGTTGTTTTTCTTATATTATTTTCTGCTCTAACAGACATAATAGATGGTAGATAATATTCACAACTAAAGTATTAAAAGATTTAGATTTATCTAGGGAATAATGGTAAAAATTTGGAGACACAATAAAAGGAGTAGCCTAATAAATCAAGGTAATATGGTTATATTACCACTTCAAATATTTTTAATGTACCTGAAAACTCACATTCCTTTCCTAATGAATTATCTACTATATTAAATAGCTCAAAGAATAGTTTACAAAATTGGCCCAAACTGGTATTTAACAGTTCTAGTTACTGGTATGTTAAAAAGTCACTTACCTGGCTCATGAAAAGGCAAAAATTAAAGATATTTTTATTATAATCGCCTAGAATTTTTGTACTTTTAAAATGTACCATAAATGAAATACAATGTTTATTTTTATCAGCCTACATTGTTCGAAGATAACTATTTCAAGGAAATGATGAGATTTTAAAAATAACATTACTAATCACAATTTTTAAAAATCTATTTTTGGTAACATTGTTATACATACTAAGAGTGAGGTGGCACATTTCTTTCCTTGACAAAATTTACATTTGAATGAGGTTCAATTTAAAACAATTACCTGTCTGATCCATTCCAACAACATTCAAACTTGTCAAATATGCAGTCATTTTCATACAGTGAACAAAGTTTACTTCTGAGGTATTCATGTACCTAGGAAAAATATACATACAACTTATACCTCAAGGAAGGCCTACTGGCTGAAATTAAGAAAACTATCATAGATACATATATTTTATATCTTACTAAAATCAACTTTCTCAGTTAAAGAAACAGAATTTTATTCTTTTATAAACATTAGGATCCCTTTTCATGGACATACATGTTCCTATTCTATAATGAAGAAAAATATCGTTTATAAATCTAAAAAACAAAAATAGCATAAATAAGAGATTATAGAATATTAGAGCAGGGGCCGGGCGGTGGCGCTGGAGGTAAGGTGCCTGCCTTACAAGCGCTAGCCAAGGAACGGACAGCGGTTCGATCCCCCGGCGTCCCATATGGTTCCCCCAAGCCATGGGCGATTTCTGAGCACATAGCCAGGAGTAACCCCTGAGCGTCAAACGGGTGTGGCCCAAAAACCAAAAAAAAAAAAAAAAAAAAAAAAAAAAAAAAAAGAATATTAGAGCAATATTTGATTTGGCTTTTATTTGGGGGGGGTCAGGAGTCACTCTAGTTCTGCACTTGGAAATTGCTCCTGGCAGGCTTGGGGTACTATATGAGATGCCAGTAATTAAACTGGTTTCTGTCTTGCATTCGCAGTGTGTAAAACAAACGCCCTACAGCTGTGCTATCACCTTGGCCCCTACAGCAATATCTGAAAATGGTGCCAGTGGATACGTGATAATTTTTTTTTTGGTTTTTTTTTTTGGGCCACACCCGTTTGACGCTCAGGGGTTACTCCTGGCTAAGTGCTCAGAAATTGCCCCTGGCTTGGGGGGACCATATGGGATGCCGGGGGATCGAACCGCGGTCCGTTCCTTGGCTAACGCTTACAAGGCAGACACCTTATCTCTAGCGCCACCTTCCTGGCCCCGGATAAGTGATAATTTAAAAAAATGTAATCTAAAGTGCTTACTGTATTGGACAGAAGTAAGTGTATATATTCACTGTATGTAATATGCTATGATAGCACATCTATGCTCTGATAATATCCATGGTTCCTATCAGTATAGGTTGAAAATCTTTTTTCTCCCACCCCTTGAAAATCTTATTTTTACTCATTTACTCAGTGCCCATTTCAATTTTAAGCACAGTGGGGTGGTTATTATCACATCACACAGAAAACTTGTAAATGCAGATGAATTGCACCTCATGTAGAATTAGGAACAAAACAGAATGCGTGGAAAAAATGAAAAATATACACAATTCTGCAAGATACTTCATAATTCATCAATAACTAAATGTACTACATTTAAATAATATGATTCTACCTTCAAATATTAATCCAATTTAGCAGAAACTGCAAATCAGACAAACAGAAGCAAATTATTATTAATTCAGCTAAGCTTTGGAATGCAAATGTGGAACAGTTTCTCAGCAAATAAATGAAGTTAGGACTCAAATCACAAGTTTATGACAAAAGATATAGGTAGTGTGGAATCAGAATCTTGGCAGTTACATGAATGTATTTGAAAGAAAGTAGAATTGCATCCCTTTCCTTCAGTGAAGTACGGTATTTCTTTTTAAACTCCAGGCACCATCAAGTGGTTTTTATTTGTCAAAGAGGGTTTAAATGCCTTAGAAGTACTTAATTTTGAGAACATACACATGGAGGACCTATTTAAACTACACCCATGACACAGCATCAAGTGTTCTCTACACGAGTGCCACTCAACTTTGTAGTGACCGCTGAACTCTCCTGACTTGCCTTCCTATGGTCCACTTGTCCTACCACTAGCCTCCTACTCTGGTGCTGTGGGCCTCCATTTGTAGGATTTTCACCTATTGTTTCCTGCAACACTTTGGGGCCCTCAAAAAGACATATAGATACTGGTTAAGAAATGTTGCTCTTTAATCTCAGTTTAAGCACAGGGTCTAACCATTTCTATGCCCCCACGCCCCCCCCCCCCCGGTTGTGTGTATCATCTTTCTCTTTTCTAAAAGAGGAGGACAGGATTCATGGTAGCAGCAGACTAGAACCAAGAAATGATGAAGCTCACAGATTGGTAACTATCAAAGGTATGTGTATGGCTTTGATGCAGTAGATCCACCAAAAGGCAGATTGGACACCCATTTATTTGTCTCAGTATGGCCAAAACTGTAGTTCAGCTGCTACCTACAGCACACACCTCAGCTAGGACTAGCCATTCTCTTTAATCTTCCTCTGCAGAGCTTAATAGAGACTGTACTTCCCTTCTCCTTTATTTGGGCCACACCCGGCAGCACTCGGGTTACTCCTGGCTCTTCACTCAGAAATCGCACCTGGCAGGGTCAGGTGACCATGTGGGATGCCAGGGATAGAACGCGGATCCATCCGGGGTTGGCAGCATGCAAGGCAAACACCCTACTGCTGTGCTATCTCTCCGGCCTCTGTACTTCCTTTCTTACTGTGTGACTGTGTGTGTGTGTGTATGTGTGGTGATGGTGGAGGATAGGTGTGGGTCAGAATTAGTCAGTATTAAATCAAACTGGCAGTAAAATATCCACTTAAACTGCAAAACTCAATAGATAATGCACCTATAAAATACATATAAAGCTAAGAAAAGCAAAAGCAATGTACTTGTGAACCTCTGAAAGAAAAACCTACTACAGAACTAACACAATAGTAGAATTAACAGTAAAAAATCCTCTATAAATATTTAAAAACACTGCAAATACCTGATATGTTTCCACAGGCCTGTTTTCCATATTTAAGTCCCAAATTTTGACTGACAAATAGTCTCTAGTCATCATATATCGACCACTATGGCTGAATTTTACATCAGAAATAGAGGAGATGATTTCAGAAAAAAAAGACCTGTTACTGGGATCTTCTGGTTCTTCAAACACTAAAAACAAGCAAAAATAGGGGGAGAAAAGGAATAATTGGCATAATATTCTGATTGGGGTAAAGAATTTGTCCAATGCTAACAACTATTCACAAATTTTCTAAGAGTAAACTTAAAATAATAAAGAACTGAAAAACATCTCTCTAAAAAAAAAATCTTACCATGTTTCTGAAAGCTTTACTACAGGTTGAAGATGCCTAAGAATGGAGAAAATTTGTTCTACAGCTAATTTAGCAGAACCAAACTCAGCCAACACATATTTTAGTACATCAGTTTTTAATTCTGCACATCACTTTAATGACTAACCCACTGATACCACCATGAAAAACACACCAACCTCAATATCCAAATTCATAGCAGTATTTTAACTTTTATTGCCCAGTTAAAATGATTTTTGCCAACAGGCATGTTATAATTTTCATCACTATTAAAAATACTCAGTAACAACATTACCACTACAGTCATCCCTTAAATTTTTTAACCCAATACTTTTCCAAATTTTGAGCAAGAAAACTAAAAAATCGAGAGGAAAAAAAGACGAGGAGAAAAGGACTATTTAAAAACATGGCCGAAGAGGTGGTCTCTGAGTTCCTCAAAATGCCCTGATAAAATGACATCCGAACAGATACACCTATCACTAACCTTCACAATAGCTATTACCATCACCACCTCCACATCCTTCTGTTTTTCTAAGAGTATTCTCCCACATCACATATGGAATGAGGTAATAGCCCTGGGCACAGGCTTAAGACTTATAAATGTATGTAAATGTGTCTAAGATATTTAAAAAGCTTTAGACAAAGAATTATCTTAAAAAAAAATACAATAAACTTACATTTAGAATGCCTATCACAGAGGGCAGAGGCCCTCATGTCACATAACCGAATAGTTCCTTTACTGCTGCTGTATACAAACGTGTTACAGCTGTTTGGGTGGAATTCTGCTGCTGTAATCACCTCTGTGAGCTCTTCCATATTGGCAGGCTTAATGTCCACAATATCTAGATAGCATTTTATTAAGGAATTTCCACTTAAAAACGACAAACATAATTTTACATTTCTCAGATGTAATATTCACTCAGAGTATGTTAAGTGCTTTGAATTGTGATCTGCTACTTACATGAATACATATCCCAGAGGAATCAAAACTACTGATGCTTAAAAAAACATAGAAAATATTCTCTTAAATAACTGTAAATATAGATAATACCTATTTCTAAGTATGAAATAAATACTAGAAAAAAAAAGAAATAAATACTAGAAGACAGACAAAGACTAATACTTAGGTGCTATCCAAATTTAAATAGATCCTTAATATTGACAGCACTGGGGGCCGGAGAGATAGCATGGAGGTAAGGCGTTTGCCTTTCATGCAGGAGGTCATTGGTTCAAATCCCGGCGCCCCATATGGTCCCCCGTGCCTGCCAGGAGCAATTTCTGAGCCTGGAGCCAGGAATAATCCCTGAGCACTGCTGGGTGTGACCCAAAAACAAAAAACAAAACAACAAAAAAAATATTGACAGCACTGTAAATCTCAGAATCTCAAAAATTATATATTTTACCCAACTATGAATGACTTGTTAAATCACAATAGTTTCAACAAAATAAAATTTTAAAAAATTATAAATTTTAAATGGGCAAAAGTGGAATCAAAAAATCCTTACTAGAAAAAAAAGAGGAAACTGTACCACAATAGAAGGCTAGGTGTTTAATTAACATAATAAAGATTTAAAAACAAAAGTCAATTAAAAAATCACAAATTCAAAGGCAAAACTAGGGAAAAAAGAAATTTCAGGGACTAGGGAAGGTGCTCAGTAACAGAAAGTATGCCTTGCATGAATGAGTAAGGCCTGAGTCAACCTCTGCCATAGACAGAAAGACAAAGGGAAGGAAGGGTATAATGGGGGTGGGAAGAGAGAGAAGGGAGAAATGTAAAGGGCTGATAAATATGAACGGATGTTCAAGAAAGATCTGGGAAATTGGTGGTGGGAATCCTGCACTGCTGAAGGGGGGTGTTCTTTACATGACTGTAATCATACAAGTATAATTATATTTGTAATCACAGTGTTTAAATAAAGATAATTAAAAAAAATAAATAACTTTTTAGGGTTTTTTTTTTGGTTTTTGGGTCACACCCAGCAGTGCTCAGAGGGTTCTCTTGGCAGGCTCAGGGGACCATACAGATGCCAGGATTCGACCCACTGTCCTGCATGCAAGACAAATGCCTTATCTTCATGCCATCTCTTTGGCCACAAGTAGCTTTTTACTATGTAGAATTATAAAGCTAATACATCTAGAAAGATTTTTTCTGCATTTATATATACATATAATGCTTTATGTGTACATCAGGCATAAGCTTATGTATCACAAACTTGTATGTGTTCAAAAAAATTCCAGAGTGACAATAATAAACCAATGAGAGTGAGGTTTGGAGAAGTCACAACTTTTATGACATGTTATTAATACCATGATTTTTTCAGACTTGATGAAAAGTTTTTTTTAAGCTGATGGGTATGGTTGGTGCTAAAACATATTATTCATGAAGCACCCTTCCAATAAAAAAACAAAGATGTGTTGACATATAATAGCAAATACACTTCAAACAGTCAATAAAATAATTCTAAGAATGCAACTTTTGTTTTGGAGCATGCCCAGCAATCTTAAGAATTTCTTCTCATTGGTGCTTAGGAGACTATAAGGAGGTGCCCAAGGGGGGTGCTGAGAGGATTGAACCAGGTTGGCTGCATATAATGCAAGCATCTTATTCGATGTACTATTGTTCCGGTTCTCAGAATTCAAATTTTACATCAGTAAGTCAGATCATTTACTAAATAACTTGACCCAGCAGCAAAAAAACAAGTACATAAAGAAAAAAAGTGGTATAAAATAATTTACTATCTGGGGCTGGAGAAATAATATAGCGGGGTAGGGCACTTGTCTTGCAGGTAGATATTGCAAACCAGGATCAATTACCAGCATCCCATGTAGTTCCCTGAGCACCACTGGATATGGCCAAGAACCAAGAGTAAAGAGGAAAAAAAAAAAAAAAAGATGTCACTACAAAGAAAAAACAAACTAAGGAGAGAGGAAAATAAATGTAATGTAGACACAATACACCCCTCTCCATTTTCTTCAGGTTCTTGCCACACCCTGCAATGCCCACCGCTTAATACTGACTCTGTTCAGGGGATTAAACCTTGGCTGGCCATATACAAGCCAAGTTTCTTACCCCTACACTCTGACCTCTGTGTTATGCATTCTTTACCAATACCAAAGAAAGAAATGGATACTAAAACTTCTGTCTGTAATTTCTAGATGCCAAAGATTAATCCGCAAGTCATCTGCAGATAAATATGTTTCATAATCACTATTAATAGAAATTGAATTGATGTGATATGTATGAGCATTGGCAAATATTCTTCGTGGACTGGCTTCAACCATTAGATCCATGGGCCTAAAGACTGGCACCTGAAAATAGAACACATAAAAAGTAGTTATTGCATATTGATAAGTCTACAATAGAACTTCAAGTTCACTGATTCAATTTTTGATAAGAGAATATAAGACTTTTACAATAAGACAGGTTAATTGATGGTTAATATTAAAGTGCTGAGGGGCCAGCAAGGTGGTGCTAGAGGTAAGGTGTCTGCCTTGCGAGCGCTAACCAGGGAAGGACCGTGGTTCGATCCCCTGGTGTCCCATATGGTCCCCCCCAAGCCGGGGCAATTCCTGAGCGCTTAGCCAGGAGTAACCCCTGAACATCAAACGGGTGTGGCCCGAAAAACCAAAAAAAAAAAAAAAAAAAAAAAACAAAAAAAAAAAATCAACCCAAAACATTAAAGTGCTGAAATAGGAAGAAAAACAAACAAATGACCTGCCATAAGATGGTTGTTTCGATTTTATCAATTGCTTGAAAGATGTGCAAAGTTAATAAATGTTAATAGTTTAAATTAGCTAAGAAATAACCCAGAGCCCAAACTTGGCACTTTTATGTAGCAGCAAAAATCTTGAAACTATGTACCTGACCTTCAAACTAAAAAGGGGTGTGGTACCGTATTAACATTTGCAGAGTTCTGGTTCTGCCTCAAGGCATTAATACTTCTATGAGGGGAACAGATTGTGATTGTAATTATTCCTATTCATGTTTACTTCAGAAGAATATGCAATATGAACACAAAACACTGTATCAGAATTCTAATGATCTTTTCCTATGTACTTACACGTAGTGTAGTAACTGTAGTGGGATCTCTATACCTTCCATCTTCTTCTTTCAAGTTATACCCTTCTGGTCTTTTGTCCCTTTCACTGATTTTCCATAATTTTATTGTTTTATCTGGAGAGAAAATGAAGACATTTGAAAGAATAATACAGATGTGGTTTATGGTACAGAATATTGCATATGCAAATATCTTGATTCAATCCTCATCACCAAGAGTGGGAAACAATTGGGATTAAAAAAAAAAAATTGTGGGCCCGGAGAGATAGCACAGCGGTGTTTGCCTTGCAAGCAGCCGATCTAGGACCAAAGGTGGTTGGTTCAAATCCCGGTGTCCCATATGGTCCCCCGAGCCTGCCAGGAGCTATTTCTGAGCAGACAGCCAGGAGTAACCCCTGAGCACCGCCGGGTGTGGCCCAAAAACAAAAAAACAAAAAAACAAACAAAAAAAAATTGTAAGATATATTTAAAAAGGAGTCAGAGCAAGAGTACAGCGAGTTGGGCATTTGACTTGCACACAGCCAACCTGGGTTAGATACCCTGTCATCTTTATGGTTTCCCGAGTCTGCCAAGATTAAACTCCTGAGCATGGCTGGTTATGACCCAAAAGATGTACGTAAGCATTCCATTTTATAGCTCACATAAAAGGATTAATAATGAAATTCCTTATCTTACTGAATGAAAAGAAAATTTCTTAACAGAAGTTTTAATTATGATTAAAGCATTTCTATATTATTAACACCCACAATCAACTTATATTTTATTACTTCCTTTCTTTTTCTTTTTTTTTGGTTTTTGGGTCACACCCGGCAGCGCTCAAGGGTTACTTCTGGCTCTACGCTCAGAAATCGCTCCTGGCAGGCTCGGGGGAACATAAAGGATGCCGGGATTCAAACCCCTGACCTGCTGCTGCATGCAAGGCAAATGCCTTACCTCCATGCTATTTCTCCGGCCCCCTTTATTTCTTAAAGTACAAATGCATACTATGTGATCCGTGTTTAATTTTAAATAACAAGCAACATAGTTAAAACATCCAATTATTTAGAATAAAAATAGTAAAGAGTAACCAGTGAACTTGGTCCCATACCATTTAATATATCTAACTAAAAACTCCAAAATATTTCATTAATTTGGCTACCTCTGTTCAGATCTATCTTTTCCCTGTATTACAAATTTTTAGTTACAGATTGAAAAAGACTACTTAATCAATTAAAAGCATAGATCTCTCAAGATCTTCAAGCCAAAATGTGTCAGCATTAAAATAAATCTTATTGGGCTGGCGCAGTGGCACTAGAGGTAAAGTGTCAGCCTTGCCAGAGCTAGCTTAGGACGAACCATGGTTCGATCCCCCGGCATCCCATATGGTCCCCCAAGCCAGGAGCAACTTCTGAGCACATAGCCAGGAATAACCCCTGAGCGTCACCGGGTGTGGTCCAAAAACCAAAAAAATAAAATAAAATAAAAAATCTTATGTTGTAAAAAAAAGTCTAGTGAAAGAAGAGTTGGAAAAACACATTTGCTAAAACTACGAAATAGGCATTAATAAGTTAACATCAAATTCCATGCTTTAATTCAAACTTCACCCGATAGTCCACTGATTTCCCATTCCAGTTCTTTTTTTTTTTTTTTTTTTAAGTTTTTTTGGGTCACGCCTGGCACGCTCAGGGGTTACTCCTGGCTCTATGCTCAGAAATCGCCCCTGGCAGGCACGGGGGACCATATGGGATACCCGGATTCGAACCACTGTCCTTCTGCATGGAAGGCAAACTCCTAACCTCCATGCTATCTCGCCGGCCCCTCCCATTCCAGTTCTAGGATCCAAACTCTGCATTTAGAAGCTCCCAATTTGATCATCATAATTTCTCAAGATTATCCTTGTTTTGCATTATCTGCCTAGTTCTGAGAAGCAATAGTAAAGTATTTTATGGACTGTCTCTCAATTGGGTGTAACAGATCAGACTGGGATCACAGATGTTTGAGAGGGTACCAAAGGTATTGAGGGTTTACATGATTATCACTACTTTATTTGATAATGGTGGCTTTGATCACTTTAAGGTAAGGTACTATCTGCTAGGTTTCTCCATTTTACAATTACAATTGTCCTCCTTGCCCTTCTTTGGAAGTTGCTGTCCAGTCCATACTGAAAGGGAAAATTAAGTTACCCACTACAGGGAACTCACATTTTCATTTGGAACTATCCTATAAAGAGTCCCTTCTCACTTGGTTAATCATTTTTTCATATCACTATGTGTTAACATGTTTGTATGATAATCTTAAAATGGCATTCATATAAGCTTTCTTTTTTATTCATTTTTATTTTGACCAAAGTGGATTACAAATCTTTCACAGTAATATTTTAGGTACATAGTAACATTGAATCAGGGGCATTCCCACCATCAAAGCTGTCCTCCCTCCACCCCAGTTCCCAGCATGCATCCCATGTCCCCCTATTTTATCCTCCGGACTGCTAGTATAAGTAAGTCCCTTCTGTGTCTAGCATGTAAACCCATAGCTTTCTTAACAGCCTAATTTAAGAAGCAAATGAGTATCACACAAAATCATTTAAAAAGCATTAAAGACACATTATATAACCTCAAATATGGGCACAGGCCTCCTCTTGTCTAAATATCTCTGCTGGAGTGAGAAGCATTGGAAGTTGCCTTTGTGTATACAAAGATGATACAGAAAACCCACAAATGCTGATCTGTGATCTAGTCTTTTGTTCATATACTCATAACAAAATTTTATGCACTATTTATCCCAAAATTCATACCCAAAAATTGGGTATGGTCCAAAAAAAAATCAATATACAAGATGAGGTTGACCTCTACCCAATTCTTCCAATTCCTAGAACTATTTTATGAACCTGTTCAATTTATAATCCTTAATTATAAGATTCAGATATTTTTTTTTGCTTTTTGGGCCACACCCTAAGACGCTGAGGGGTTACTTCTAGCTATGCACTCAGAAATAGCTCCTGGCTTGGGGGATCATATGGGATGCTGGGGATCGAACCCAGGTTCATCCTAGGCTAGTGCAGGCAAGGCAAAAGCCCTATGACTATGCTATCGCTCTGGCTAAAAATTCAGATTTTTAAGATGACAAAATACCTACCAAGTTTTCAAATGAGACAAAGTTAATATCATCCCAATAGTGTTACAGGAAGAAAGTTCTGGAAAAATAAAATCATTTAAAATGAGCCAGACCAAACAGTACAGCAGGCAGTGTGCTTTCCTTTGCACTTGAAAGACGGGGGTTCTGCCATCAGGGCCTGTCAAAACTTAATCCCTGAGCAGAGAGCCAGGAATAAGCCCTGAGCAAAGCCAGGGGTAGGCCCAAAACAAATAATTTAAAAATAAGTAGAAATAATTCATTCTTGTCCATTTTGTATTCTGCCCTTTTGCACGCCCCTACAAAGCTCATTTTTACTCCTTAACTCTCTCACCCCCCCACCATCAGTAACCAACATTACTCTTTTTAACTTCAGTACCGCAAAATCCTAATCACAGACCAAAGCCGTGCATTGGAACTAACAACCCCCAAATATTTCAAAAGACATAAAATGGACACATATCTTTTTAATATTTTTGTGTTTTTTCTCTGAAAGCTATAAATCTTACTAATATTCTCTTATACAATAACTATTCTAACAATTTTTTATCTTTCCTTCTCTTTGTGAGCTGTTCAATAAGGAATTTTGGTGAAAGAGTCCCCCAGTTTAATGCTTATGATTGAACCATGTACATGGGGATTGTTGGACTTTTTCTTATGGCCCCCATATGCGCCGATAACGTCACATAGCGTTGTTCCTTGTTTGCATAGGCACATTAAAATGGGAAAATACTATACATACAAATAAGATCTTATCTAATAGAAATTGGAACACACAAATCTCATAGTGCAACGGGACCTTACACCCTGAACACTGACATAATGACCTGGCACATGCTTCAGAAGAATGGGCATTCTCCATTCACCCCTGAACCAGGGAAGCCATCCACGAAACATCCAAGTTTGTCTATAACATCACCTGGAAGCAATCCTCTACCAGAAAAGACCCTACTGCTGCTCTGACTTCGACCTGCTCAAAAGAGACTTCCCTTAACACTGAGAAGACTTA
This sequence comes from Suncus etruscus, assembly GCF_024139225.1. Lineage (NCBI taxonomy): Eukaryota > Metazoa > Chordata > Mammalia > Eulipotyphla > Soricidae > Suncus > Suncus etruscus. The sequence continues at coordinate 96,201,682 of NC_064850.1, read as the reverse complement.
ACAACAACGACCTGCTTACATGACAGTGCTCTCAGCATTGCCCTTTAATTGTGAGGTGAAACTAGAGAATGCTCCACATCCTAACTTCAATGTAGGATATGCAGATTCCAGGATCTTTAATACAGAAACATGATACCAACAACAGAGACTGTGTGAAAAATAAAAGTGTGTTGGCACTACAGATAATGTCTTGGATTGGACAAACTAGCTTGCCCGGAGCCTTGAGTTGGTCTTATGCCAGGAAACTTCAGGGGTAGGGTCTCCTTATATTTAGGCCAAGGTTTTTCCTTTCCATGTCCCTCATATTTTGGTGGGCCTATGCAAACAATAATTGCCACTCTAACACCGTTTTTACTGTGCTCCTTTGACTCTAATCCAGGGGTCTCAAACTCAATTTACCTGGGGGCCGCAGGAGGCAAAGTCGGGGTGAGGCAGGGCTTCATAAGGGATTTCGCTTACTGAATATTCACAATAAAAAATCGCATTAGTAAGAAAAAAAATCGCATTAAACATCTGCATACCCCGAAAGGAACTGCTCAGGGTATGCGAATGTTTAATGTGATTTTTACTGTGTTCTTATTGGATCATGGGGCACACAGAAAGAGTGCTCTCATGGGAATAGAGAGATCCTTGACTGGAGACCAACCTTTGAAAGAATAGTTATGATCTGAAAAGTTTTGTTGAATTTAGGCATTCTAGAACAAAAAAGTGACTGAAGAATTAACATTTATTTAGCACTCAAAATGTACTGGAAGATCTAACAAATTAAATTAGATTTATGAGGCAATTTCCACTCAGTAGTAGCTGTCCAAGGCAAAAGTTAAAAATGTAGCAGAAATGATCTCACCAAAATCCTATGTAATAGAGTCCATTGTTTTCACTACAAATCTCCTGATAAAAGAAAACTGACATCTAAGAATCTTTTCAATAGAAGTTTCTAAACTAAGTAACCATAAAAGACAAAGACTAGAGTTTCTATCATGCTTTCTTAGAAAGGACTACATACTAAGGGACATGCACATGTACAGTATATCACATTCATAGAGCACATGAAAAGAAAAAAGTTACACTTACCATTGGTAGACAATAAAAACTGAGCAGCATTTTTTTGGGGTAACCACCTAATTTTGTTGATCTTTTCTTCTATTTCTAAACTTTTCAAGTAGTCAAACTCTGGTTCATGGCTCTGAAAGGTGCTGTAAACATTATATTCTCCTCTGCTATGAGACTGGATTTTGTTCTAAAATGGAAACAAAAAACATTTGGGATGTTTTTTTGAGAAATACTTCAAAATAATGATATGTACATCAACTCCAATGAAACTGGATCATGAAATTCTAGCTGATTCATTTATCTCATGTGCACGTAAGATAGATCTTCCTGACCTCCTTAATTTAATATAGTTTAGCCTACCTACCTCAAATGTGCTCAGAACAAAGATTAGCCAGCAACTATTAAAAATACTTACACAAACGTTTTCTAAGTGATATACTACATATCTATATATGTTAAATACTAGACTAAAAATTAATAACATTTTTGGGGCCGGAAAGATAGCGTTAAGGTAGGGTGTTTGCCTTGCATGCAGAGGGACGGTGGTTTGAATTCCGGCATCCCATATGATCCCGAGCCTGCCAGTAGCGATTTCTGAGCATAGAGCCAGGAGTAACCCCCGAGTACTGCCAGGTGTGACCCAACAACAACAACAACAACAACAACAACAACAAACTAAAAACGTTTTAGGGAATATTCTTTGTCCTCATGGCAGAACAGCCATGGCTGTGAACAGCCATTGGCTCACTGCAGTACAAGAATCTCACATCATCATTTATCTAAGGGACAAGTTAGAACACAAGGCAGTTTCTCTGGGATGTGTATCACTTCTGTACATTTGCAAAGTAGAACAGTTTTTGTTGTTTTTGTTTTTATTTAAGTAGAACTTTTTTGGGGGGGGGCCACACCCAGCGGTGTTCAGGGGTTACTCCTGGCTATCTGCTCAGAAATAGCTCCTGGGAGGCATGAGGGAACCATATGGAACGCTGGGAATCGAGCCAACCACCTTAGGTCCTGGATCGGCTGCTTGCAAGGCAAACATGGCTGTGCTATCTCTCTGGCCCTAAAGTACATTTTTAAGTCAAGGCTTGCCTATAGAATTTTAAGAAAGCTATTTAATCTAAAACCAAAATTGAAATCTGACTCCAACTCTACATGTGCTCTAGCACTACAGGGTGGCTCTCAGGCCTGAACAAAAAGCACCAACAGGTCAGAGCATTGACTGTTTATGAATCACAGGAGTGGCTTAAAAATCAAATTCAACATAATAGACATTACAGTAAGAATCATTAATTCCCTATTATATCTTGAATAGTATAGCAGCATACTAATTTTTAATCCATGCACAAATATGGTAGTTATCTAAAAATCACAGATTAATAAATAAGGACTTGTCAGAAACAATTGGTAGAGGCAGAGATTTTTCTGCCCACTTTACAGTCAATTCTTATGGTTGTCTATTAATCAAAAAAAATTTTTTTTTGGTCATACCCAGCAGTGCTTGGGAATAACTCCTAGCTCTGTGTACAAGTATGCTGGGGTAGGGGTGGGAGTGGGAGAGGTTGCTTCCACAGGTACTTTGGGGATCATGTGGTTCTGGGGATCAAACAGGGGCTCCCACATAAGCCAGCCCATTATCTCCAGAGCCCTACAGTCAACCCTTGACCAGTTACAGTTTGTTACTTTAAAAATGTCCTTCCTTGGGGCTGGAGAGACAGCATGGAGGTAGGGCATTTGCCTTGCATGCAGAAGGACAGAGGTTCAAATCCTGGCATGCCATATGGTCCACCAAGCCTGCCAGGAGTGACTTCTGAGCGTAGAGCCTGGAGGAACCTCTGAGCACTGCTGGGTGTGACCCAAAAAAACCATATATATACTGTTGTGCGATCTCCACATCCCTTGACTTATCTCTAAATCGCTTATAAGGCTAGCACACAAGGGTGATCTATTTCAATTGGCACCCCTCTCCCAATTTCCTGCTATCTTTCCTGAATAGTGAGACCCTCCAACAGCTGGGAGGGGTGAGAGGCAGGAAGAGGCAGCAGGTAGAGAAGGGGCACAGGTTGGGTACAGAGAGGCTGGTTAGCTTAAAGGCCATGTGAGATATGCACAAGGTGGTTTAGCTTGTAATAAAACCTTTTGTCTCCTGAAACTTCATCTGACTGTTGTGGATCATTTCCTTGCCATATCCTGAACCTACAGATCCCGGGGTGGGACTGGGCGGGGCTGGGCTGGGCCAGGCCAAAAAAAGCCCATTCTCTCCATGCATGGTTAGGACTATATAATAATTGATATTTTTTATTTTTTTGGTTTTTAGTTTTTGGGTCACACCCGGCAGCGCTCAGGGGTTACTCCTTACTCTACACTCAGAAGTCGCTCCTGGCAGTCTCGGGGGACCATATGGGACGCTGGGATTCGAACCACCGTCCTTCTGCATGCAAGGCAAATGCCCTACCTCCATGCTATCTATCTCTCCAGCCCCCTGGAATATTAATATTTTTATGCAGGAACCTTGAGTTGTATCCCCAACTCTGCTTGGTCCCCTCTGCCCTGTTACACTTTAAATGTAATCATAAATATATGTTAGCATTTTATTTACTAGTATTTACATCATTTTAGACTTAAATCTAGATCTTAGAGAAATTCTACACGTGGATTTGAAGGCAATCTGGCTGGCTAGGAGGTGTTTCCTTCCTCCCTCACTGCTCCATATGCATCCTTCCCAAAGCTGCGCTCAGTCAAAGAGAATGTCCTTCCCAGAAAAGTGCTGGACCGTTCTTTGGTCGAGGTCATACAAGTAGCTGAGCTCCCCCTCCAAGCAAGCTCTCAAGTTCCATTTGTAGGAGGAAGTAGGGTAGTCAAGATTCTAAGACTCCACACACATCCAAATGAGGCGCATGTGGTAGTCTGCCTTAAAAAATCATTATATGTCGTTTGGAGAGATGGTACAACCTGAATTCAACCCACAGCACCCTAATACAGTCCCTGAATACCACCAGGAGTAAACTTGATCAGCCCCTCCCCACCAAAGAACTTCTACACATGGACTTTATTTTTCATTTTTGATTTCTAGGCACACTAACAAGTATGCAGACCACTTCTTACAGTCATTCCCCAGCTTTGTATGTTCAACTAAAAGTAGAAGCTGATTCAATGTAAAGACTCAGAGACAAGTACACACTAATCTATATGCAAAGCCTGGGGTTAGGTGTGGGGGTTGGCTGGAGAGATAGTACAGTCTTGCTTATGATTCAATCACTGGCGCTGCACAAGGAATAGCAAGAGATGCCAGGTATCACTCCAGAGCACAGCAAAGAGGCTAAGAACCCCTTGGTGAGCATTAATCTCCCCATTCCCCCACAAATTTAATCTGGGTTGGGACCCTATGGCCTACACTTTATTTGATAAAGAATGAAGAGCAAAAACATAAAAATACTTCTGAAACAGAAAGGAACATTATTCTATCCTAGAGAATCAAGAATAAGTACAAGTCTAAACATGATTTATCTATAATTCACCAACATTATTGTGAAGGTGTTAGGAAGTCTCTGGAGTTCAATGCTCATTTACAATAGGAAAAAAGTATCACAAGGCATTATTTCAAAAAGTTAAACATGGTATATTTTAGCATCATCTCTTCTGCAAATTCACTACATTTTCGATAATTTTCACTTCCAGCAAATAGTCTTTAAGCAAAATCAAGAAGTACAAGAATACTGGCACAAAAAACAGCAACAGTCACAAACAGAAGACCATAAAACAATACTAGTGCCAAAAGATAGTACAGGAGGCATGTGGCTGGGGAGCAAGCAAGCAAACAAATATATATAAGAGCCAAGAAAGATACAGTACAGGAGTTAAGGCACTTGCCTTTTATGCAATCAACCACATTTCAATTCCCAGCACTGCACACAGTCCTCAGAGGACACCCAACCACCGGTCATTTCCAGGTGAGGAAAGGAAGGAGGGGGAGAGATAGCTCAGATATGAATGTACCCAGCTATGACTCAAAGAGTTTCACTGCCAGCAGAGTTACTGTTCCTAAAAATTGGTGAAGAGTTTCTATCAAAATGATCAAATCTGTAATTTTTTTTCTGCATAGACAATGAACAAATATGACAGGGAAACATTCCCAAGTCCTTGATACTAACAATACAAACTGCGTATCAATGAATTCTCTCCTACAATCATGGAGAACAGGTACACTCAAATGCCTCATACTCAAGTTTATTTCACACAGCTTTTCACGTCTTCTTTTGGGAGATGGGGGTGGGTCACACCCAATGGTGTTCAAGATTAATCCTGGCTCTGTGCTTAGTGATTTTCCTGGCAATGCTCAGGGGACCATGGATCCCAAATGCCAGGGTTCCAGGGATCAAACTTGGATTGGCCATGTGCAAGGCACATGTATTATCCACCTGTATTATCCCTATGGCCCTTGCAACTTCCTTTTTTCTTAAATTTCCTTTATAATCTCTGAGAAAATTTCTTTTTTTATTGTTGTTTTTGGGCCACACCTGGTAATGCTCAGAAGTTGCTCCTGGCTTGGGGGACCATATGGGACGCCAGGGGATGGAACCGCGGTCCGTCCAAGGCTAGCGCAGGCAAGGCAGGCACCTTACCTCTAGCGCCACCGCCTGGCCCCAAGAGAAAATTTATTTTCTTATCCACACAATTTGCATGCAAGAGTCTACAATAAAACCGGAAGTATTTTATCTGAAACACATTTAGAGGCCTAGCACAACAAAGACATTCATGAATGTGAAGACTTTCTACATAAATTGGGGCCAGAGCATTTGCATGCAACCAACCCATATGGTCTCCCAAGCCTGCCAGGAGACTTCTGAGCGCAGAGCCAGGAGTAACCCTGAGTGATGCCGGGGTGTGACCCAACAACCAAAAATAACAACAACAACAATAAAAAAAAAACAAAAACCAAAACAAAAGAAAACAAAACAAAACAAAACAAAACAAAAAAACCCAAGAACAGCAACAGCTTGGTCACAAAACAGGCCTGGATTTTAGCCAGCTCCTAGAGCTCTTGTTAAGCGAGAAGCAACTTCAAAGTGTCAACGGGCTTGTCTGTCTTGTGTAATGACCTTCGAATTCTTTTTTTTTTTTTTTTTTTTTTTTGGTTTTTGGGCCACACCGGGTGATGCTCAGGGGTTACTCCTGGCTATGCGCTCAGAAGTCGCTCCTGGCTTGGGGGACCATATGGGACACCGGGGGATCGAACCACGGTCCGTCCTAGGCTAGTGCAGGCAAGGCAGGCACCTTACCTCTAGCGCCACCGCCCGGCCCCATGACCTTCGAATTCTTAATTCCCAAAACCACTCACGTAAACTAAAACCAAATGAATCATAAATGTGAATGTTCACTACTTAGGTTCCAGGATAACTGTGTCCAAGATACCTTTCTTGTAACCACGAAAATGATCACTATATATTCATAGAAATATCTATTCTGTCCAATCACTAACCACACATATATACTGAGCACTGAAATACTGTAACCAAATTGTCTAATTTTAATTAAAATGCAAATAGCCACATAGACATAGAAGTAAAATTAATAGGCAGACACACACATGCACACACTTTTTTTTTTTTTGGTTTTTGGGTCACACCTGGCTGTGCTCAGGGGTTCCTCCTGACTCTATGCTCAGAAGTAGCTCCTGGCACGCTCAGGGAACCATATGGGATGCCAGGATTTGAACCACAGACCTTCTGCATGAAAAGCAAATGCTTTACCTCCACCATGCTATCTCTCCGGCCCCTTTTTGCACACACTTTTTTGACATATTTATCTGCTATGAAGAAAATAATGTCTAATGATGGGGCCAGAAAGTTATACCATAGTGGATTCAATCCCCAACATTCTATAGGGTCTGAGCACTGCCAGGAGTAATTACTGAGTGCAGAGCCAGGAGTAACCTTGAGCTTTGTCGGGTGTGGCCCCCAAACCAAAAGAGAATCAAAGTCATAAAAGTGTAACAAATTTCTATGTGATTTTCAAGCAAAACAAAACCTATTGGTGGGCCCGGAGAGCTAGCACAGCGGCATTTGCCTTGCAAGCAGCCGATTCAGGACCAAAGGTGGTTGGTTCAAATCCCGGTGTCCCATATGGTCCCCCGTGCCTGCCAGGAGCTATTACTGAGCAGACAGCCAGGAGATAACCCCTGAGCAACGCCGGCGGGTGTGGCCCAAAAACCAAAAAACCAAAAACAAACAAACAAACAAACAAACAAAAAAAACTATTGGTATAAAAATCTAAAAGCAAAAGAGTGCCCTCCCCCCCAAATGCTGACAATTCTGACTAAGAAGTAAACTACTAAAGGTTAAAGAGGACCTCTCATGCGTGGAGCATGAAAAAAGGCACAGCAAGAGAACAAAGCAACAGAATCTAAGAACTAATTTGGGATGATGAAACTTGAGTTTCCCAAGGCAGTGAGACCTGGGGATGGGGGCAGGGCACAGATTCAGACAATGGCTGAGGAAATGAATGGAGACAAAGGTGGGCGGGGTTGGAATGACCTATGCATGAAACCCTATCAGAGACTAAAATGTCAAACTACAAATCAGTGACTTAAGTATTCAGTCTTAAAAATTAAGTATGATTAATCAATAATTAAAACTTGTGAAAATACTACTTAACATTCGCTAACAGCTAATTCTAAATATAAGCTTCAGTGTAATTGCATCCATCATGCTTTTTTACTTAGAAAATGGTGAAAATGTGGGAAATCTTTAGATTACTTCTTGAGCAGATCATATTAGGCATTTTCAGAAAATATTAAATATACTTTCCTTGTTTTGTTTTTGGGTCAGACCCAGCGGCCCTCAGGGGTTATTCCTGGCTTTGAGCTCAGAAATCTCTCCTGGGGCCCGGAGAGACAGCACAGCAGCCGATCCAGGACCAAAAGTGGTTGGTTCCTGCCAGGAGCTATTTCTGAGCAGACAGCCAGGAGTGACCCCTGAGCACCGCCGGGTGTGGCCCAAAAACCAAAAAAAAAAACAAACAAACAAACAAACAAAAAAAAACAAACAAAAAGAAATCTCTCCTGGCAGGCTCAGGACCATATGGGATGCCAGGATTTAAACCATCAGTCCTGAATTCGATACGTGCAAGGCAAAAGCCCTACGGCTGTGCTATTTCTCCAGCCCCTAAATATACTTACTTTTATCATCTCATATAAGAAAGAATGTTTCACCACAAAGAAAGACTTCATCATAAGTCCCACTCCTGGACCTGTGCAGATAATGAGATCTATAGATACAGAGGTCTTATTTCATCACCCAGGATGGAGTAGAAGTTTTCCAAACACCACGAAAGCACCACCAGTAGAATAAATGAACCTGAACAAAGTCTATAGTTAATCCCGTGACAATATACCCCAAGGGTGAAGAAACCCCATAGCGCTAAGGCCAAGTGAATTCCTTTTCGAATGACGCCAGTATTTACTGTGCCAGTGCAGGAGGGAAAAAAAAAAGGCAAAAAGCACAAAACATTTATCTTTTATATATTATTTTTTCTTCATTTATTATTATTTTTATTTACCTATCTACTTTTTGTAGATTGCTTTGTTTTCGTGTGGTTATTGAAGTTGTTGTCCCCATTTATATTTATATTGTTTTTTTTTCTTCTTTTCTTTCTTTAGATGCTCTGCCATGTTTTTTAACTCATGTTTTTTTGTGGTGCCTATTGTTATCACTGGAGTGCTCACTAGATATTTGACTCTTCTTTTTGTACTGTTGGGGTGTTTCACCTTTTTCTCCATCTCTCAAACCGACAATGAGAGTCTCTAGAAGGATTCCCCCCATTTTCAGCATATTAGACTTTTACCCCAGTTTATTACTTTTCTCTTTTTCAAATAAAACCACATAACTTGAACTATGTAGTCCTTCCTCCCAGTTAGAGGGGGAAATAAGGGAGGCACCAAGACCAAGACTACTAAGTACTAAGCTAGGTACAGAGGGGACCACAATTTCTCGCAGCCCCGAGGATGAGGGAGGAGGATATGGGAGGTAGGATGAACACGGAGGTGTAGGGAGAACAAATCGGTGATAGGAACCCCCCCTGATTTTATGTAAATGTGAACCTGTAATATTATTGTCAACAATATGTAAACCAGTACGATCAAAATAAAAATTGTATTAAAAAAAGAAAGAATGTTTCTTTAAGCCTCAACAAAATTATTAAAACTTAAGTTATTGGCTTATTTTTTAATCTTCTATATCACAGGAAGTCATTTGTTTTAAATTTCAAAATAGTTGAAAGTACTTAAAAAGAGCCTTATAAAGTTATCTGATAACAAAAAAAATTCTTAAGTAGACTGGAGAGGAGGTACGGTAAAATTGCTGTGCACATAGCCAACCTAGACTTGATCTCAAATACAGTATGTGGTCCTCTGATTCCTACTGAAAAGAAAAGAAGCCAGACAATCAAAAGAGAAGTTGGAGATAACAAGTCTTGCATGTGGCCAATGCAGTTTTATTCCAAGTACTACATACAGTCTAGTCCTCTGAGCACCAGAAGGAACATGAGCAAACACTCTTGAGGAGTCAGAAACAGACCCTGAATTCCACAAAGTATGTGCCAGAACAAAATCAGTTCATATTTGTTAAGCTCTGTATCAATCCATTCAGCAGAAAGTGGAACTTTTTCTAGAATATAGCAAGTAAAATTTAAAATACAAAAAAATGGGGCCAGAGAGATAGCAAGGAGGTAAGGCTGCTTTTCATGCAGAAGGTCGGTGGTTCGAATCCCAGCATCCCATATGGTCCCCTGAGCCTGCCAGGAGCGATTTCTGAGCATAGAGCCAGGAGTAACCCCTGAACGCTGCCATGTGTGACCAAAAAACCAGAAAAAAAAAATTACAACAAACCGTGTACAGAAAACAAAACAAGGGGCCGGGCGGTGGCGCTAAAGGTAAGGTGCCTGCCTTGCCTGTGCTAGCCTTGGACGGACCGCGGTTTGATCCCCCAAGCCAGGAGCAACTTCTGAGCACATAGCCAGGAGTAACCCCTGAGCGTTACCGGGTGTGGCCCAAAAACAAAAAACAAAAAACAAACAAACAAAAAAAAACCCACAACCAAGGGAACTTTTTTCCCCCTAAACCCCACATAATCATTAGCAAATCAAATAGTATTCTTGTCTATAATGTAAAGAAAATGTGATAATATAATTGATATAGTGTTTATAAAAATCTGAAATGATTAACCTATTAGACCGTTAGTCCTACAATATGCGACAAAAGTAGGGGAAGGTTACAGAGGAAGAATGCTTTAGTTTAGGTTTCTCATGCTGCTGATAACATCAGACACAAAAAGCACACACAATTCCCCCTTCCCCTACTTATTATCCCCCTTCACTCCAACTTCACATCACTCCTCAATTTCAAAAGGCACTCCTTACAAATTCAGTCAAATTTTTACTTTGAGCTTCAAAAAAAAAACCTTTGGATCTCAAATTTTCTCATGTGTTAAATACAACTCATCCTTTCTATCTCTAAAGTGGCATGGCAGTTTGGAGAACTTAAGGGAAAATGAATAATGTTCAAATATTGCTCTCTCTTCCTGATAGGCCCAAATTTAATCCAATAAAAGATATAGGTATTTAATGTTACATGATTTAGGGCAGGAGAGATAACATGGAGGTGGGGCATTTGCCTTGCATGCAGAAGGATGGTGGTTTGAATCCCGGCATCCCATATGGTCCCCTGAGCCTGCCAGGAGCGATTTCTGAGTACTGAGCCAGGAGTAATCCCTAAGCGCTGCCGGGTGTAACCTAAAAACCCAAAAACCAGGAAAAGAAAAAAAAAAAAGATTACATGATTTGATACAACTAAAACTACACCAAGGCCTGGATTTCAAGAAACCTGAGGTTTTTCAATAAATACGAATAGGTGGGGAACTAGCGGAAGGTACAATCACTGGGGTCTCAAACTCACGGCCCTCCGTAAACATTTTGTGGCCCTGCCCTAGAGGAATCTTTTTTTGTTTTGTTTTGTTTTAGTTGTTTGGGTCACACCCCAATTTGTTCAAGGCTTACTACTGGCTTTGCACTCAAGGATCACCCCGATTTTGTGTCCTGCGGCCTCCAGATAAATTGAGTTTGAGACCCCTGATTTAGAGTAAAAAATAAGATGAGTTTAAGTGAGAAAAAAAAAATGAAATGCAGGCAAATAATTTGAAGGGAAGTGACCAAGAAACAAAAACAAAAAAGTCAATCTATTGAAGATTAATGCCTGGTCTCCTGAAGGACTACTGCCTTTCACAGCATGTGGCCTACAAAACCCAATCAATACATTAGAAAAACTGGACACACTAAGTAAATAATTTTATTTATTTATTTTTAAATAATTTTATTTAAATTATAAAGAAACATAAAACGAAAACCCTTTAAAACAATCTTTCGTTTTTCTCTTGTTTGAAAAAAAAAAAAGGTGGTATGAGGAACACTAAAAACTAAAGAAAAAAATCAACTAAAGAAAAATTTGGAAGCCTAATTTAGTAAAAATTTCTGGTTTTTTTTTGGGCCACACCCAGTAATGCTCAGGGGTTACTCCTGGCTTGGGGGACCATATGGGACACCGGGGGATCAAACCGCGGTCCATCCAAGGCTAGGGCAGGCAAGGCAGGCACCTTACCTTTAGCGCCACTGCCCGGCCCCAGTAAAAATTTCTGGAAGCTGTGACAATGTTAGTAAAAACCGCTTTGATACAGCTCCCTAGTAGACTCAAATATAGGGATGCTGTTTTCAATGACTGTCCCTCTCATTGACTAGCAAGAGTCACCTGGTTGGTCGAAATGTTAAATAAACTGTAGCACATCTCTTTATATAGTGTCTGTCATGTAATATAAAGAATAAAAATATCAATGACATTTATAGATATTAAGAAGGGGCTGGAGAAATAATACAAGGGTAATGCCTCAAATGCAGTGGGCCAGGATTCAATCCTTGGCACCCTATACACTATACAGTCTCTCTAAGCACTGCCAGAAGTGAAAATGCAGAAACAGGAGTATGTCTGGAACACTGCCAAGTGTGGCCTAATAAAACTAAACAAAGCAGGGGAAAATAAAAGGCACTAAGGAAAGGGCTGTAGAAAAAGAGTCAATACAAGAGTTACGGTGCTTGTCTTGGTGCCTTGATCTGGCCTGGTCTCAAGCACCTGGGTATATGGTCCCTGAGTATTCCAGGAGTGACCAAAGACCAGGGCCAAAAATGGTCCCTGAGTACTAGTGTTGCCATACAGGGTCTATCACCCCGCTACCTCAAACAAGAGATCTGAAGGGAAAACCAGACCCTAATTATACTATGATCTCATTTTAAAAATACATGCCAAGTTCAAGAGTCCTCTGAAGCCACCAGGAGGTTACTTCGGAGTGCAGAGATGGGAAGTCCTAAAAGTACCACTGGGTGTTGACCACCCCGTCAAAACAATACCAAGTAAAGGAATACTACCTAACATCATGTGACAATGTTCATGCCAATGGGTGCTACAAACAGGAAAAGTAGTGCATGTTAATCCAATTCTAGAAAATGTAATAATCAAATGCAGTAGAACCCTCAATAGATTAGCACTAACTGTTAAGTATTGGGTAGCTGGCTGGAGAGAGGGCTAAACAAGAAAGAAAGGTGGCTGTATGAATTCACAAAGATAAAGTGATCTAGAATCATGCCTTTCAACACTCAGTCTAAACTCTCCCATTTTTCCCTGAGGGATCTCAGCCTGAGGATCAAGTACTTACACTTCATTACAAATCATGAAATTAAGTTTCCTCAATTAACACGAAGGCTCTTTACTTAAAGGAACAAACCTTTTTTTTCCTTCTGTTAAATAATAGCCAGTACAGTATATACTGAATTATTCTTACCTAAAAAGAATACCGTATTTTCCGGCGTTTAAGACGACCCCCTAATTTTGCAGTTAAAACATAGGTTTAGGCCTATATTCGCTGTATCAGACAGAACGTTCCTGTGCTGCAACTGTATATACCACAGTGAGCCAATCACAACAAGCAAAGTTTCAAAGATTATACTGTAATAGACTTCCTCTCTGACTCTGGCCAATCTGAGCAGGCTTTTTACAGTGTAGATTCAGGTCCAGAACATTGTCTAATTTGCATGCATAAAAAGCCTGCTTGGATTGGCTGAGTTAGAGGCGGTCCGAGGAGCCTTGTAGTGATTGGTGCAGGATCAAGTTGGAAAATTCGTTTTGTGGCAATATTCAGACATTTTCGTTTAGCAGCATATTGAAACATTTTGGGGGTATACTCGGCGTATAAAACGACCCCCGATTTTCGGTTGACTTTTTTTTTTGTTTCAAAAGTCGTCTTATACGCTGGAAAATACGGTAGTTGTGGGACATCACAACCCCTCAGCACAGAACCCAGGAGTAGCTTCTAAGCACCACAGAGTGTGGTCTAAAATAAAAACCAAAGAGCCAAATTGGTAACTGAAGATAGTACAGTGGATAAATAAAGGTTTGCACACAAATGACCTGGAATCAATTCTTGGAACTCTTGGGTCCCCTGAGGGATTTTTGAGCACAGAACTAGGAGTAAGCAATGAGCAACAAAAGGTCTGCCCCCAAAACAAAACACCAAAATTTAGAGCTGGACAGTTGATAGGGTACGTGTTACAGGGTATGATATAGGGAAACTAAATGGTATAGCAAGGATCAAACGTAGGCCTCCTGTGTGCAAAGCCAGTTTCCAGTCTTTGGGGGAGGGGTGCGCGCACACACACGTGGTGATGCTTAGGGGTTACTCCTGGCTAATTGCTCCTTGCTTGGGGGACCATATGGGATGCCGGGGGATCAAACCATGGTCCGTCCTAGGTCAGCTACGTACAAGGCAAACACCCTACTTCTGCGCTACCCTAAGACCCCCAAAATGCTTAATCTTTTTAATTTGGTGTGTCTTATCTTAGTTTAATTTCTACATTTTAAATTCTGCTTCTAGTGGAAAGCTATCTTCAGAACAATATCGACATAACTGAATATTATCTATCTAATACCTATAAACATTTACTTCTATACCTAACACATTTAAGATTTATGAATTCATATCTGTAGCTAGGCCTGTAAAATACTGTTTAAAAAGTAGGGTGGCATTAGGGGCCGGAGTGGTAACACAGCAATAAGGCACTTATTTGCCTCGCACATGGCTGATCCAGGACAAACCTGGTTAGACAATAATAAAGCTCAGAAATTAAAATAAGTGTCTACATCTGCCCCCCCTTTAATTTTATTTATATCTTCTAGCTAGGGGCTCCTACCTTTTTCACAAAACCTTAGAACATGATTCTTTTTGTTTTGCCTCATTTGGGGGGGGAGGGTTGGCCATATCCGATGACGCTCAGGGATTACTCCTGGCTATGCACTCAGAAACCGTTCCTGGCTTGGGGAACCATATGGGATGCTGGGGATCAAACCATGGTCCATCCTAGGCTAGAGCAATCAAGGCAAACACTTAATCCCTGCACCACCACTCCAGCCCAATTGCCTCATATTTCTATGTCTTCCTACAAATTGAGAAAAGGAAAAAAAAAAGTGGATGGGAACCAGGGGCCTAGTGGACTCAGGTGCATTGAGTGGGGGGAAAAAAGCGATCAGAACTAAAGACCCATGCCAATGTCAACGACAATAGAATCAAGAGACCCAAACTATAACAAGCTAAATACAAAATGGACCTGTTACACTGGGGCTAAGGATGGAGATATGGGATGCATGCTGGGAACTACAGTGGAGGGAGGTCAACACTGGTATGGGAATGGCCTGATTCACAGTCACTATATGCCTGAAATACAACTGTGAAAGACTTTGTAATTCACAACAGTCTAAACTAAAAAAAAAAAAAATTGAGTGTCTATATTTCAGTTGAATTTATAACTAACATTTATAATTATTTTTACATCTTTCCAGTATACTTTATGCTGATAAAGCCTTTCTTCATTTATTGGTTTGGTTGTTCTGGGTCACACAAGTGGTCCTCAAAGGACTTTATGGGAGTGCCAGGGATTGAATTCAGGTCAGATACAGCAGCCTATCCACTGTACTATCAGGCCTACAATGAGCATTTCTCAAGCCTGAGACTGGTACAGTTCTATTGGTTTTAACCTCGAAGTGCTAAACTTCATTCAGTCCATAGGCAAATAAAATCTACCTGTCTTTGAATTTTTTTTAAAAGCAGTTTATTTATTGATCCATTGATTGGTTTTTGGGCCACACCCGGTGACACTCGTGGGTTACTTCTGTGCTCAGAATTCGCTCCTGGCAGGCTCGAGGACCATATGGGATGTCAGGAATTGAACCAGGGTCCATCCCGGGTCAGCTGCATGCAAGACAAATGCCCTACCATTGTGCTATCTCTCAGGCCCCAGTCTTTGAAATCTTTAAGCTAAGCAAAGCTAATTCAGGAGACACAAATATCAAGCTCTGACATCATTAACGCCTTCCCTTCCACTGACCATCAGAAGTGTCACTCTCCTTTTCTGTTTCCTTCCAGTACCTCTGGCTGCCTGTCCACCTACTACTTCACATCAGAACAGGGTTGTTTCAGTATTTCTCTCTGGTGATCTTCAGCTTTTCTTCGCTGTTACTTGATAGTATTTTCATAGCCAATACTTTTTTTCCTACTAAGATTTAATCTTTATGACAGAACAGGCAAAGAGAAATTGAGGCACTAGGTAAAGTGATTTCCTACAAGCATCATACTCATCCCCTGACCAGTAAGAGTAGAAATTCTGATATCTAACCTACAGTGTTCCTTATATCCTGAAATGGATGATATATGTCTTACTAGCTTATTTTCATTCCTTATGACTTGGGACAACAACACAAAAAGGTGAAGAATGTCCTTTTTCAATTTTAACACAAAAACACATAATTTCTTAGCTGCTACACAGGGCAAAGAAAGTTGAAAGGTGATTGGGGTCTATGTTGTTAGTTCGAACGCTAAATAATCATTTAATGTCTAACTTTCTTATTTGTAAAAAGAGGCAAGAGTCATCTATATGATTTAATCTGAACTTGCATTTCAAGATTCTTATGGTCAAGCTGCTTGAAAACTAAAACTTGATTCTGCGCCCCCTCATCCCCACAAGAAAATTTTTGGTCAAGAAAAGCTTGAGTCTTTTCATATTTTTCCACACAAAAAATTAAAGGACACAATATTTAGTGTTTGTGCACTTTCTAACCAGACAATTTTAATGATTTCTTTTAAAATTAATTTACCTACCTCACTGGGGTGCTGTGAGGATTAATTCATTAGTGTTTGTAAAGCACTTTGAGATCCTCAGGTCAAAGGAGCTATAAGTGCAAAGTAGTTGTATTATTACTAGATTCTCTCTAATTTAAAAAATTTTACAATCTTTTAAAAATCTAATTCTGTGTCACGATTTAGACATCTATTTGTAAAGAAATCTATCCACATTATTTTTTTGGGGCCACACTCATCTGATGCTCAGGGGTTACTCCTGGCTAAGTGCTCAGAAATTGCCACTGGCTTGGGGGACCATATGGGATGCCGGGGATCCCCGGGGGGTTAAACCAGGGTCCTTCCTTGCCTAGCGTTTGCAAGGCAGACACTTACCACCTCTAGCGCCACCTTGCCGGCCCCTATCCACATTATTTTTAAGTCATTAAAAATACATTCCAGAGAGGGGCAGAGTGTTTTTGAAACAAATTATCTCCATAATTTTAACTTTCATCTGGCAAGTGGGAGGGTGTATAGGAATATCTACTATGACAAATTTATTTTGTTTATAGAGATTTTAGTGAGAAATCTTACCAACCAGATTTGGAAGTATGCCTAAATTGCATCCAAAATAAGATAAAACTCCACTTTAAAGACCAATTTTGCAAAGGACAATTCCTTCCTTCAATAGGTTATGGGAGCATTATTTAAATCAACACATTTAAAGAGGAACACAGTGCTTATACGTAACACTACATGCACACAAATATAACTGTCACTTTACCTTTAAATTTAATTTGCAGTAACAGTATTAACTGACAAAGTAATCAAGTTGCTTTTTCTTTAAACTCTCTCCTCTCCTTCCCCTCAACTATAAAAAACAAACTAAACATTGAGAGTGCAAAGAAATTTTTGTTGTGCTAACTTCTGAGGGGAAAAAAACAGGTTTAAGCTTCAAATTAAATGATTCCACTATTTCCCACCCCTTTCTCTAACCAAAATTTTTTTAAAATAATTAAAGTGTTCTAATTAAACAACACACACACACAATTAGAAGAACCAGAACTATCTATATATTGGTTATTCTGTTCCATAAACAGACACTTTCTTTGGGGGGGTTGGTGCATCTATCAATGAGATTTTTCTAGTATATCACACAATACAAGCTCAGTTTGAAGGGAAAAATAAAATTTAGATATTAAATGTTAAAAGACTTACCTCCTGCTCCTGTTGAAAGATGACAACTCTCCCACCTTTGTCTCCTGTTGCTAATAATTCTCCAGAATGATTAAATTCTACTGTAGAAATTATATCTGCTGTATAATTAAAACAAAAAGAAAAGACATTAGTTTCTTTATCAATTTATAGTTCCAGAACTTAGCACAATTTTCCCCAATATAGTCCAAATTTATACACCTACTATCTACTACTACTATTTATACACCTACTATCAGAGACAAATTTGAATTTATTTCATAAATATTGGATTGCCCCCAAAACTCTCCCCAGAACAAGCCCAGAAGAATCTATTTTAACAAATGGAAACACAACAAATAATAAGTACTAGTGGCTTCTTATTTCAAAGGCCTATGAATGCAGTAAGCAGCTATTTTAAAACATTATCTTCCTTTTCTTTTCTTTTCTTTTCTTTTCTTTTTTTTTTGGTTTTTAGGGCCACACCCAGCATTGCTCAGGGTTCCTCTTGGCTGTCTGCTCAGAAATAGCTCCTGGCAGGCACGGGGGACCCTATGGGACACCGGGATTCGAACCAACCACCTTTGGTCCTGGATCGGCTGCTTGCAAGGCAAACGCCGCTGTGCTATCTCTCCGGGCCCCATCTTCGTTTTCTTTCTTGATTCAGTATTGTTGTTGTTATTATGGTAACTGTCCAGGGTCCCAGGATCACTTCCTGCACTATGTGTATTTGGGTGTCGCATGTGCTCACAAACCAGGTTGTTCTCAGGGCTTACTCCTGTCAGGGCCTGGGGGGCCATACAGGATATTAAAGATCAAACCTGAGTTGTTTACCCCCTATAATAACACTCCAGCCCTATCTCCTGTACTTAGGAGTGCCTTGTGGCACCGGATCCAATTCAAGGCCTCACACAGACACTTGAGTCACATGCCTGAACTCAGACATACTCTATTGTCCTGTTTATTTGTGGAACAACACACAATTGGAGGGAGGAGTCTGACTGAAAGACAGACAGATACATAAAAAAATTATTCTAATAGATATTTTTAAATTTCACTGGTAATATATCAATAACCTGTATAGCACTGTTATAGTTCCATTACTAGTATTTTTCAATTTAACTGATTTTGGAAAGACTGTAATGATTCATAATGCTTTTTATCTATTTTGAACTCTGAAGAATATACTAAATGTTACTCATTTTCCAAAAGAAAACTACAAAAATGTGCACAAATATGCATTTAATTTCTGGTAGTTTGTATAACACTTCGCCTCCAGGTTACTAACATCAGACCAGACAACCAGCCATCATAAATGATCAAAAGAATAAATTTAGTTTTCACTGAATGTATGTATATACTTAACAGCACAGTAAAGAACAATGTATATATTGAATGTCTATAGTCATTCACTATATACCCATCAAGTGTTTCATCATCCTATTATGTCCCCTGAATTAAAATGACTTCTGTAGCCAAAATAGTAAAATTTTAAAGACAAACTTCAAGCACATCAAAGATTAGTTTCTAAAAATCATAAAGTAATTCATAGTAAACAAACTTTAAAATTTAAAAAGTCCAGGTAGGCAATACTTTGAAACCTTAGTATGTTCAACTCAGATACTTTCCCCTATAGCAATAAGTTTGTAATTTCTATGGTTCTATCAAATGAACTAGTTAACTGGAATATAGAACCATGGTACACCCATACATAGTACTAACATGATGCATTTTCCTGACCATTTCCAAAAAATGACAGATTGAATTGGCTCAGTACTTAAATTCAACTTTTCTCCAAGTCCAAATTGTGGTTTTCACTTAAATTCAAGAAACTGGTTCTTTGTTAAATAGATGGATGAATTGTCATAGCTAAACCTTAGCTTAATATTGGGTATGTTGGTGATTGACGTTGTCAACTAGCCGGACTAGCCTCACTGCTACATTGCAATGGAAACTGGGGAAATGGGCACGCAGAAAAAAGAACTGAAGAATTCTGATGGGTAAGTGTGTGCGGTGGGAGAACCCATTTTTCTTAGGTGAACTGGACAGAAGAAAATTTCAGAGATAACTAAGTCAGTAAAGATACTATAATAAAAGTACTAAAAAGATTTGAAGTGGTATAGTGATGGTAAAAATTTCATACTTATCTTATTCTTAAAGACAGAAAAATAATACGGGTGTAGGCACAATTCTACAAACTAAAGATTTAACTGGTTCACAGGAAAGGGGCCAATAATTTATTACAGAATATAATAGCAAAAATAAAAATAAGACATTTGTTATTAAATGGATCAATTCTTATATATTCAGTGATGGGGAGGTCGAACTCTCTTCGTCTAGTTGTAAACTAGCTTTGGTAATAAACTTTGCAGCAAGGGTGCAAAACTTTCAAAGAATAAGAGATTCTTTTTTTTTTTTTTTTTTTTTGTGGTTTTTGGGTCACACCCGGCAGTGCTCAGGGGTTACTCCTGGCTCCATGCTCAGAAATTGCTCCTGGCAGGCACAGGGGACCATATGGGACGCCGGGATTCGAACCGATGACCTTCTGCATGAAAGGCAAACACTTTACCTCCATGCTATCTCTCCGGCCCCAGAATAAGAGATTCTTATCTTGGGAAAGGATAAGGAATCTTAGAAACAACAGGTCTTATCAAAAAATGCTGAACATCCATAAAGGGGGGGCTCAAAGATTTACCTTATAAAACTTAACCAACTTCACATAGCCTATGGGAGAGAAATATTGACTGAAAGTTAGTTTCCTCAATTTATATAGTCCTAAGACTTCGATACATATAACTATAAACTTTCCCGAAAGCCAACAAACAATTAAAAAAATTAATAGTCCCAAACTAGTGTAGTTGAATAATGTACAGAAATTTTATTTCAGAAATGGGTGAATGAATTTAGAGTACTCTTGAGGATTTTTATAGCACATCTAATGTCATATTTCAGATAGGTAATTTTTTTCCTGGCTTATTTGATGAAATTCAAATAGGATCTATTTGGTGATCTGTCTACCTCCAAATGATTTTAATATATGAAATGTGCAAGTATGAGAGATACCATATATAAAAGTACCCACTAAATCAAAGTTTACACAGGATTTTTTTGGGGAGGTTGCTTTTGGGCCACACCCATCGACGCTCAGGGATTACTCCTGGCTAAGCACTCAGAAATCGCTCCTGGCTTGGGGGATCATATGGGATGCCGGGGGGATCAAACCATGGTCTGTCCTAGGCTAGCACTTGCAAGGCAGACACTTTACCTCTAGCACCACTGCTTCGGCCCCTATACAGGATGTTTTAGAAAGTTTCTTTTTTGTTTGTTTGTTTGTTTGTTTTGGGCCACACACATTTG
The DNA here is from genome assembly GCF_024139225.1 of Suncus etruscus. NCBI lineage: Eukaryota > Metazoa > Chordata > Mammalia > Eulipotyphla > Soricidae > Suncus > Suncus etruscus. The sequence goes on along the minus strand of NC_064850.1, from coordinate 96,180,875 downwards.
ATGCTCAGGGGTTACTCCTGGCTAAGGGCTCAGAAATTGCCCCTGGCTTGGGGGGACCATATGAGATGCTGGGGGATCGTACCTCATCCTTCCTTGGCTAGCGCTTGCAAGACAGACACTTTATCTCTAGCACCATCTCTCCAGCCCCAGAAAGTTTCTTAAGTGTCCCAAAACAAACAAACAAAAAAAAAGAGTGTGAAATGCCAGGACTGATAATATCTTACAAAAATATGATATATGAAAAGGAAGAATAAGTTATAAATCCAAGGAAAATACTCGGGAATGAATAACGAAGAACACTATCAAACCCCAGGCTCTTGATTACAGAAGTGAGAATGCCGCTACAGAAAAGTGGAGAGGAAATGGGCCTGGTAATAATGAAAGGACAATCAATGATCAAGGGTTTTGGTCATTTTAGTGTTGCATTTTAGGTAAGCTAACTAAATATATCAAGGGCCAGAGAGTTCTTCTAAAGTGTTTGCCCTGTATGCAGACAACTCCAGTTTGATCCCTTGCACTGCATCTGGTACCGAGTACCAGAGTACCCGAATCTCTGCCAGTACTGAGCAGTCAGAACTAAGCTGAGCAGAGTGAAGTATGGCCCAACTTCCTAAACACACACACACAAGACCCTGCCTGCAAGAGTCTACAAGAGTCAATACTAAAGTCTATGACTCAAGCTATAATAAGGAAGAAAACTTAAATGTATTTGCTAACAGGCAGGATAAAGAGAGGGAGGGAAACTTGCAACACATTGATACATACTGGTAAGTTTCCTCCAGCAACCTTTTGGTGCACCCCAGTGTACACAAACACTACTCTAAGCAAGCTGTAATTTGCAAAAGGGAAGTCGGATATAAAATTAGTGTCCCATATACCAAAGTATTTTCCACAATGGCCAGATATTAGTTTATCTGTGAGTTTGAAACCTACTACTCAAAAATGTTTTTCTAATGATCATACTTTTTTTTTTTTTTGGTTTTGGGCCACACCTGGTAATTCTCAGACGTTACTCCTGGCTCTGCACTCATAAATTATTCCTGCTCTGGAACTATATAATAGGGTGCTAGGGATCAAACCATCTGCATGAAAAGCAAAGCCACAACTCTATACTCTGCCCTCCCCCAAATAACCAATTTTTAAGTGATATTCGTAATTTTAAACTTCCATTAATTTTACAAAAGAACATCTTAATATAGCTAACTAAAAATAAGATCTCGGGTCCGGAGAGATAGCATAGCGGCGTTTGCCTTGCAAGACGCCGATCCAGGACCAAAGGTGGTTGGTTCGAATCCCGGTGTCCCATATGGTCCCCCGTGCCTGCCAGGAGCTATTTCTGAGCAGACAGCCAGGAGTAACCCCTGAGCACCGCTGGGTGTGACCCAAAAACCAAAAACCAAAAACCAAAAAAAAAAAAAAAAAAAAGGTCTCATATTTAGAACATTAGTCAACTACTCTACTACCCTTAAGTCAGTAAAGCAATTTCAGGTGCATTGATTTGCAAATATGACATAAATATTCTGAGCCTGAAAGATGACTGAAAGGGAGGAAGAGGAGAAGGGAGGGCACAATGGGGCCTGAGGTACCCCATATGGCCCACCAAACTGCCAGAAATAATTCCTTAGCAGAAGCAAGCTGAGCACAACCAGGTGTGGCTCTAAAACAAACCTCCACCCAAACAGGAATATCCAACTTTAGGGAAGAAATTTTATTTATTTATTTATTTATTTATTTATTTATTTATTTGTTTGTTTGTTTGTTTAGTTAGTTAGTTTTGGGTCATGTCCAGAGGTGCTCTGGTACTACAGGCTCTGCACTCAGAAATCGCTCCTGTCAGGCTGGGGGACCATATGGGATGTAGGGATTTGAATCTGTCCTGGGGTCAGCTATGTGCAAGGCAAACGTCCTACTGCTGTGCTATCTCTCAGGCCCCTAATGGAAGATTTTAAATCTTTGTCTTTAACTGCTTTTTTAAAAGGTGGAATGGTAGGTGGCAGTGGTAGAAACGCCAACAACAGCATTAATTACTGTTCTTTTTAAAGTTTTTTTAGGTTAGATCCATTTATTTCATGCTTAAAAATATGGAAAGCTTCACAAATTTGCGTGTCATCCTTGCGTAGGGGCCATGCTAATCTTCTCTGTATCGTTCCAGTTTTAGTATATGTGCTGCTGAAGCGGGAACCTTTTTAAAGTTTTATATTTTTATGAGTTTATTGATTGAATGCTTTTTGAGCCATACACCCAGGAATGCGCTTAGGGTTTATTCCTAGCTCTACACTCAGAAATTAATCCTAGCATGTACAAGGGACTAAATGGGAAACGGGAGATGGAGCTCGGGATTAACTCCTAGTTTTGTGCTCTTGGATCACTCCTAAAGGGTGTGGTAGACCATATGTGGTGCCAGAGACTAAACCCAGGTCAGCCACATGCAAGGCAAATGCCCTACCTGCCATATTTATATATATTTTGTTCTGGTCCATTTTCACTTTACTGAGGAGCACAGACCATTTCCTCCTGGTTACCCTCTCTTCTCTATTATTTATGTGCTACAATAAACAGAACCTGACAAAAATCATACTGTCAAAAAATAAAATATAGGGCCGGTGAAACACTAGCCAAGGAAGGACCACGGTTCCATCCCCCGATGTCCCATATGGTCCCCCCAAGCCAGGGGCAATTTCTGAGTGCTTAGCCAGGAGTAACCCCTGAGCATCAAATGGGTGTGGCCAAAAAAAAAACCAAGAATAAATAAAAAATAAAATAAAATATATAACTCTCAGTACAAAGACTGACAAGGGAGAAACCATAGATATTATACATAAGTAATTGCTACACATATTAAGTAGCCAAATTAGGGCTGAGTGCATGCTTTTTGTATGCAGACCCAGCTTCAATTTCTGGCAAAATCTCCCAAGCATCACTGGGTTATGACCACCACAGATAGAAGTAACCTTGAGTAGTACCTATGGCCCCAAAAATGAACAAAAAAGTGACTGAATCACTATAAGTCTTGCATTATTAGAAGTGCTTTATGAGAATTACACATTGATTTCTAAAATTTCATTTTAGGACTTTGCTCTTGTAAGTCACATGAAAGAAAGCAACTTTAGTACAAATATAATTATACTGCGTTAGCTAAATAATGAAAATTAAGAACTTATTTCAAAGACCTAATAACAAAATATGTTCAATTCTGAGTTATCTCCTCAGCTATAAATAATACTTTCCTGGAACCTAGTCACAGCAATTTATTTGTATTAAACTGTCTTTAGCTCTTTTTACAGTTAACAGCAGGATTGAAGACTGAAATTTGCTATCCTAATCTTTAAGAAAATTCTTGTCAACCTTGCTCTAGTGTATTTAATATAATTGGATAGTAAGATTATTTTTAAAAAGAGATGCATTCAATTCTAAAATCAGCCACATCAATTGATTAAATTCTTTCCTTTACAAATTTTATTCCAGAAGTCCTCTCTTCTTCCCTCTAGAGAACTCTGGATTGTCTTTAAAAAATTAAGTCAGGGGGCCGGAGCAATAGCACAGCAGTAAGGCACACAACCGACACAGGCAACCAACACAGTACAGACAGCGATTGGAATCCTGGCATCCCATAAGGAGGCAGGGTGTGACCCAAAACTCCCAAAATATAAAATAAAATTAAGCCAGTCTTAAGGCATCTGTCTGCCTTGCACGCGCTAGCTTAGGAAGAACAGCAGTTTGATCCCCCAAGCCAGGAGCGATTTCTGAGCGCATAGCCAGGAGTGACCCCTGAAAGTCACGTGTGGCCCAAAAACCAAAAACCAAAAAAAAAAAGAAAAAAAAAAAGAAAAAGAAAAGAAAAGCCAGGTAGTTGGAAATGATCATTTTGGACAAGAACTGGGTATTGTAAGGAGGTAAAGTGATATACATGATACTGTTCAGTAATAGTATTTGCAAGCCACAATGCCTAAAAAAGAATGGGGAGGGGAGGGAGAGAAGTAGAGAGAGGAAGGGGAGGGAGAGACCCATCCCAAATGTTAAGTTTAAAGAATAACTAAGGAAACAACAAATGATAAATAAAAAGAATTGAGATATCATGGGGGCTGATCAAGGATCCTTAGATTATTGGTGGGAGGAAAGGGGCCTCAGGCAGTAGGCATATTGCTGAAATGACATGCCAGGTACTGTAAAGCCCCATATCTTAATAAAAGTGATTTAAAACAAAAAGCACAGTAAGCAAGCAGTTCCTCTTTCAAAAGGCATAAGTCAAAAGAATAAATCACTTTTTTTGTTTGTTTTTGAGCCATATGGGATGTGTGCTAGGGAACAAATGTGCCAGGATTCAACCTGCATGCAAAAGACCATATATAATCGAGTATAAGCCAAGTTTTTCCGGCACAAAATTTGTGCTCAAAACTTGAACTCGGCTTATACTCGGGTCATACAGGTTATTTGATTCGGTACGCTTACTGAATAAAATGTAAATAAAATGCATGTAGTGTCCAGTTGTCTTCTGCGGTCTGCTGGAGGTGGTGGTGCTTCGGCTGGGCCAAAGCGGTAGGTGGCTGAACTGAACTGTGTGCCACAATATTCTGCGTTTTGTATGAGACCAATAGCAGTGATGATATCTGAGAACTCAGTGATGAAGACAATGTCTATGCTGATACCCTCACATCAAATACAGCTGAAGCTCTGTTTGGACATACAGATGAGGAGGGGGAGGAATCCAGTTTTGAAGGATTTTAACCTTTGTGATTTAGCTTGATTATCAATTAAACTACGGTTTTCAGCACTTTAAAGTTTTAAAGTTATTGTTGCTAGTTTACAGTTTTTCTTCAGTAATATTGAAAAACATTTAACCTACTGACTCCTCAATTATTGTAATTGTTTTGGGTATATATTTTTATTTTTGAAACTTACCACTGACTGCTGCATTTTCCACCTCAGCTTATACTCGAGTCCCCAAGTTTCGAGTTTTCAGGGTAAAATTAAGGGGGTCAGCTTATACTCGGGTCAGCTAATAGTCTAGTATATACATACAGTAGGTGCTCCAGCTCACTCACTGTACTCTTTTTGGTTTCCAAACAGCCCCAAATATTTTTTCATTGACTTTAACTTTACTTAAACACTGTAATTTACAAAGTTGTTCATATACAGTTGTTTGAGGCATTCAATATTCCAATACCAGAGTTAACTTTCCTTTCACAAAATATCCCCAGTTTCTGACAACCACTGCAGCCTGTCCCCTTAACCGGCACACTCAAACAATATTTCTGCTATATCAATAATCCCCCCCCCTTGTGGTGGGGGGGTTGTTGCTGGGACAGAAGAATGGCACAAACACACAGGCTCTCTGAGGCTTCACACAAGCCAAACAGCCAAATTTCAAATCTGCAGTTTGCTTCTAGCCAGGAGGGAATAAACAACCTTAATTTAGACTTAATTCTCGCTATGAATGATTTAAACAAAATAGAACAAACTAACAAAGGGTTTTAGGCTATGAGTGTGAGAAACTCACTCAGTCCTCTATTTGCCAAACACTGCCCTGGGAAATCCTATAAATCAGAAAGAACTCAAACACAGTAAGATGTGAAGATAGAACTGGGATCCACTTACAGAAAACAACAGTGACTCTGTGGGCAGAGTACAGAGAGAAAAGACTCTACAGAGAGATTGCTCAGACCCTTTGTAAAACACAGAGCTGAGCACAAAGCCTCAGCAGAACCAACCCCAGAGTTTGAGCTCCCATAAATTGGGGCCGGAGAGATAGCATGGAGGTGGGGCATTTGCCTTGCATGCAGAAGGACAGTGGTTCGAATCCCGGCATCCCATATGGTCACCCAAGTCTGCCTGCAGCCATTACTGAGTGTAGAGGTTGGAGTAACACCTGAGTGCTGCCGAGTGTGACCCAAAAATCAAAAAAAAAAAAAAAAAAAAAGATAGCACAACTATTAACAGTAGTTGTTCTCAGAACATTATCACTAAAGGGCAGCAATCTGCACTGAAGAATTAATTTGTCCTAACAAAGCTTAAGAACAAACTGGAAAAGACCAAAATGTTTCCATGGACTTTACTATCTGCTAGAACAAAATCCATTATTCAATGTACAGTGTTACCCATTCTAAAAATCACTGAAAGTTTAGACTAAAAAAATATAACCATAACAAAAACAAATAAAAGAAACAAAGATAAATGAACAGATGAGAACCTCGAAACTGGACACAGGGGCACACTCCGCAAGCAGGAGGCTGGGTTTGATCCTGGCAGTCCAGTCAATCCCCTGAGCCTGGCACCAGGAGCAACCCTAAAGCAGAGAGCCAGTAGTAGCTGATTTCTAAGCACTAAAGATTCATTCAGGACCTTATAGATGGACACCAGCGTGTACTACTATGTACTCAATGTATTATTTGTGTGCAAATGCACTCACATTTTGTGTAAAAATGATTAATTTATGATTAAATAAACCATCAGTCAAAAACCAACAGAAAAGGTAGCAAGAGAAAAGGTTAGCTTGCTAGAATTCCATATTCCACTTTATCACTTTAGGGCTGTGCCTATTGACTACTAATGAAACAGCCAGACCCTGAGAAACAGACTGTCACACCAGCATCAGTGTGTGTCAGCACCACTATAAATATGTTGTACAGAACTTTCCTTACACTCAATCCTAGTTTTTAGACTGTGGGACACTATTTCATGAGTTGTTTTCAAATAAAGTCTTTTATGACTTCTCAGTAAATGTTTTGGTTTGTATACCTATTTTACACATGTTTACTGAAGGTCACAACTGGAATGATAGCTCAGCAGGCAGAGTACTTGCCTCATATGTGACCCATCTGGGTTTGAACCTGGACATCTCATATGGTCCCCCTGAACATGCCAGGAGTAACCTCTGAGCACTGCACAATGGGGGTGGGGGGGGATAAGGACAAAGGAGCAAAGAAACCAAGTCATAAAATCATGTTTTATTCTACTTATACAACATAGACTATACATGGAACCACAGTATGAGAACTTACAGAGACAAATGGGCAACATTCATTAGTTATACAGTGATATAGAAATTCTGATGTTAAATAAAATCTTTACAAAGAGAAGTAATGAGATACCACTACATATTCAAAAGACTATTAATCCAATACTCCAATTATACTTCTACAGATTCCAATGACTAAATGCTTTATAAGTTAAAAAAAATAAAAGGACAAATCAGGTACGATTCAGTTGATTGATGGGAATCAATTTGTTAAAAAACAAAACAAAACAAAAAAAAAAAAACAAACAGTGCCTGAAGTTGGGACAGGGATGCAGCACAATGGCAAAGCACATGTTCTGTGTGAATGAGGGGTGAAGAGGTGGGGGGGGGGAGGTTAAAACCAACATTTGTAAAACACAATGCCATAAAAATCTGGACACACGTGCTCGCAGCTACTTTGTCAAAACTAATCACAGGCATCCTGAAAACACTCCCAGCCCCTCAGAAAACCACTAATCATATGGCTGGAGAGACTATCAGGCAGGGAGCTTGCCTTGCAAGTGGGCCACCTGGGTTTATTATCTGGCACCCCATGTGGCCTCAGCAACACTAGGAATGATCCCAGAGCACAAAGCAGGAATAAAAACCCCGAGTACCACTGGGTGTGCCACCCCCCATGTGGCAAGAAAATAAAAAATAAACACAGCCCCAAAGAACTGGGGAAAATAAACAAAATTGGCATATATCCATACAATGAAATATCTCATAGCAATAAAAAAAGAAACAAACGAGTAAGCGAGAGAGTAGTCGGGTCGGAGTCCTGGGCTCGACCTGCAGCACTGCAAGGCACCCAAGTACAAGATCAGCAAAGCTCCGAGATCGGCAAAGCCAGGCATTAGGTTAGAATAGGAGGGAGAGAGAGAGAAGAGAGAAATATATCAGTAACAGAATAGAAAAATTCTAAACTGGGGCCGGGCGGTGGCGCTAGAGGTAAGATGCCTGACTTGCCTACGCTAGCCTTGGACAGACTGTGGTTCGATCCCCCGGCGTCCCATATGGTCCCCCAAGCCAGGAGAAACTTCTGAGCGCATAGCCAGGAGTAACCCCTGAGCGTCACCGGGTGTGGTCCAAAAAAACCAAAGAAAAAGTCTAAACTGCAAGATGCTAACCAAATGAAGATAAGATTAGGCTGCATTTTCTGTAATTTCAGTATCTGACACTCTGGAAAAGGCCTGGTTAATGGAACAGAAAAGAAATCAGGGCGAGGTAGGGGTTACAGAACCTTTGTTTTGTTTCGTTTTGAATCTGCAATGTTGCTGAGGGTACTCAGGAGACCATAAGGATACCAGGGATCGAATTCACCCCAATTGCCTGCATGCAAGACAACCAAACCAAAGTCTTTCCCACTGTACTATCTTTCCTACCTGCAATACAACAGAACTTTAGTTGGTGTTGAAACTTTTTATCTATGGCAGTTGATATGACTTTTTAAATCAAAGCTTCAAGAATTATATCCTTTAAAGGGAAATCAATCATTGTATTAAACACTGTATAAACATTTTACCTCAACTCTTATTATGTACCTTAATATAACAGTGAAAGACTTGTAATTCACATTGGTCTCAATAAAAATTTTAAAAAAATTCACCCCAGCAAAATAATATACTGGCATCTCACCCCTGGTACTTCAAAAGTTTTCTTGTTGTAGGTAACTCTCTAAAGGACTACCATAAAATTTCTGAAGTACAACCTAGCATTCAATCTATATCCCATGAGTGCTTCCTTCACTAAACTAGTACACTCCAAATTCTAGTAAAGTTATGTTTATACCCCACTCCATTCGTGTCTCGTTAGTTCACTGATATATCCAATGAGAGTAAAAAAAATTAAATTAAAAAAACTAATTGCATTAATTCAATTAATTAATTAAAATAAAAATTAATGAAGAGGTGGCAAGTATAGCAGAATACTACAGATAAATTTTGTTTGTTTGTTTGTTTTGGTTTTTGGGCCACACCCGGCAGTGCTCAAGGGTTACTCCTGGCTGCTCAGAAATAGCTCTGTAGACACATCTGTAAACTTACTCATTTTTAATCTTAACAAGGAATGCCAGTGTCTTAGTGGTATACATTTTAAGGTTGGTTCAAGCATCCTGTCATTTTGTTCTTTAGGAATACAAATAGCTTATTGAGAGCCCAGAGACTTCTGGGTCTGACTGTAAAATCATCCTCTGTGCTGTATCTCCAAGCCCGAGTCTGAATCAGGGTCCCACAAGAAATAATCCAGATTAGGCTGAGTGTGAAACATATGCAGTCTAGCAGTCTTCAACGAAGTATCGAGCCTGCTGCCTGCCAGAACTACCGGTTTTTATTGAGCACAGAGATCACAGGTGGTGGCGATTTCTGAGCGTAGAGCCAGGAGTGATCCCTGAGCGGTGCCAGGTGTGACCCAAAAACTAAAAGGAAGGGAGGAAGGGAGAAAAGGAGGGAGGGAGAGAAGGAGAGGAGGAAGGGAGGAAGGGAGGAAGGGAGGAAGGAAGGGAGGGAGGGAGGAAGGAAGGAAGGAAGGAAGGAAGGAAGGAAGGAAGGAAGGAAGGAAGGAAGGAAGGAAGGAAGGAAGGAAGGAAGGAAGGAAGGAAGGAAGGAAGGAAGGAAGGAAGGAAGGCAGGCCATACCTACTGTATATGGCTCCAGACCCAGATATCTTGCTCTTAGGGCACTTTCGGGTCATTTGGTAGTTTATACATAACCATGCTGCAAATTAAGGTAACTGGCAAAGAATAGTTGAATAACTTCCTTAGAAAACATATGAATAGTCACGAGCTATTGATCACAGGGGAGGGAGGGAGGGGCGAGAAAATGGGAGGTATTAAATTTCTCCCTTCCAAGAAGGGTATTTCTGCATGCATTATTTGGAGTTCAATCACTATTATACTGCATAGCAGGTTAGTTCATAGGTCCTTTGCATGCTGCTTAAAGCACTTTTGAAATTGAAAAAGAATATGACTTCATATATTTTAAATACTACCAGATCAAATATGACTTGACTCCTTTTGTAAATTTGTACAAATAACTTTCAGGGGCCAGAGCAATAGTACAGTGGGTAGGGAACCTGCCTTGCTTGCAGCCTACCCTACCCCAGCACCCAATATGGTCCAAGCCCTGCCAGAAATAACCCCTGAACATTGTGGATGTTGACCAAAAACCAAATATTTAATTGGGTTCTCAAGAGATGTATGACTATGAGAACAAAAGGAGCAATTGCTGGCACCAAAACTAATGTTCACCCTTGGAATATTTAATCATTATTAAGATTTCCATCCTAGAATTTTCATTTAATCATTGAAGCCCCTAAAAGTAAACAAAACAATACTATATATATTATTCTCCAGTGTTTTAACACCTGCCTGTGACTTGAGTTCTTGAATTTACTTCTAGTGACTTGCTTTTCAAGGTAGCATGAGAACCAAATATCCTGATAACCTTTGTTTCTTTAAAATTAGGAGTCTTGGCTATAGCAACAGCAGAGCGAGTTAGGCACTTGCCTTACATGCAGCCAACCCAAGTTCAATCCTTGGCACCTATTTTGTTCTCCTGAACCCACTAGGAGTCATTTGGGTACAGATTCAGGAGTAAACTCTGAGCACTGCCAAATGTAGTCCCAAAACAAAACAAAAGGAGCCTGTTCTACCCCAGAATTTAGAATCCAACCCCACTACCCAATGCCTTAAACAAGGGGGGAAAGGGAATTAATAGTCTAGAATATGGCTAAAAGAGAAGAGCACATATAAATAATGTGTAATGTCCTGACTCTGATGTCCAGCTCTGCTGAGTATGGCCCTTATAAAAAAATCAAAACCAAGGATCTATGTCAAAATTTTCAAAGCAGAAACATCACAGAAGTGAATTCCTGTTTTGATATTGTTGTCACTCATTTATGAGCCTCCACTACGATGTGGGATTTTGATGTTTTTGTTTGGTAATACTCTAGATGGCAATCACTAAGTCTGAAGATTGTCCCCACATGTGCTAATTAGAATGAGTGACCCAAATTTATTCTCAAAAGTAACTAATGGCTCCCAAATAGAAAAAAATACCTTCTGGATCTGTAAAAATCACACCTGTAAAATGCTAGCCTTCTGATAAAGGGTAAGGCCAATGAGGTGTAGAAGGGATCCTTAGGACAGTGGCAGTGTTTGATTGTCTTGGTGGAACCATGTATGACTGAAACTATCATTAACAGTATTACAGGGGCTGAAGCAATAGTGCAGTGGGGTAGGGTGTTTGCCTTGCACACAGTCAACCCATATGGTCCCGAGTCCTGTGCATGCAGTTAAAAATTATCCCTCACATTGCTGTTTGTGGCCCAAGCCCAATAAAGAAACCAAAATGGGTATTAGAAACCAAGGCACCTTCATAAAAACTGGGAATGGGGAGATGAAAAACCTAGAATTTTAAAAAGTACACTTAAATTCCCCCAGATACCTTGATATGATGCTTGTTTATCATCATTTGGCCTCTAGGGGGAGCTCAGAGTTTCATTATCCCCAAAGGTACAGTACTCATCCACGAGTGTGCTATGTTCAAGATTTAAGATTTAATATTTTATTACAGCATCCAGAAAGCGAGTAAAATGTGTCAACCATTTAAAAAGTTGTTGCTCCTCCAGGTCCCTAGTTATTTCTTTCTCTCTTACCTCCAGTCTTGAGATCCCCATTGGCATTCACTGAGGGTGAAAAAGGAAGCCTGAGGCAAAGGGGACACGTGTCTGTCCCCTCTTTTGATTACTCATTCTTTCAATGCAGCTGAACAGTGTATATCTACCTGGAACGCGTCACTGCAATTATTTGTGTTTTTCTATGACAATATGTATGTATGTAGACAGACAGGTAGAAAAATAAACAGTAGATAGATGGGCAAGTCAGACAGATCAGACAGACAGACAGATCTATCTGCAATTTACTGGTAGGTTAGCTCATGCCTGCCCTGCTCAGGAAGTCTAGCTAGCAAAACCCCTGCTCAAACATTCAAATACAAAGGGTGGGGGATTATTTTAGTACACCTGTAACAATCTGGGAGACATATTCAAGGAACTTGAATGTGGCATGATGAGAAGTCAACCAAACTGTACAATTCCCACTTCACTAGTCTACAAGACTCTGAGGAAACAGCAATTTTATCATTTCTTTTTTGGGGGGTACACCCAGTGATGCTCAGGGATTACTCCTGACTGGGTTTCAAGGATCACATGTAGTGCCAGTAATGCCAGGGCTCAAAGATGGATCGACTGCGTGCAGAACAAAAACTGCAATACTGTCGCTCTAGCCCCAATAACTTCAGCTTTTGAAGTTCTCTCAACTTTAAATACTCATACCTCATTAAGACTTCAAAAACTAAACAACAGACTTACATCTTATTAATGGGCCTATACCACAAACCACAGTTCCTGCCTGCTACTCTATCAGCCAGGTGAGATGGATGACATCCCTGGGCTACTCTCAAACAGGAGGCAGAGCTCCTCCCTTCCTTCAAGTTAGGTCCAACAGCCTCCACACATGACCTGTGCCATATATATGAGCACTGACTACAGCTTCTGAAGCACATAGCCATTGCGATTTTTGTGGCTGCACAACAGATCTACTATTGCAAATTCCTCACTGCTAACAATTATACTTCCTGTCATTCAGTGAAAATAGGCAGAAGACAGCAACCCCCAGCATAATTAATCCTTTAGCATCTTCAACAGCAATTACCTGCAAAAAAAAACGACAGATCTACAGCACAGCATTAGAAAACCAATGCGGCAGACACATAGAAGACCACCATATTCACAGAATAAAAATGAGTGAAGGGGCAGAAGGGGCTAAGCAGTAAAGCGTCTGCCTTGCTCACACTAGCCTAGGACGGACTGTTAGATCCCCCAAGCCAGGAGCGATTTCTGACCGCATAGCCAGGAGTAACCCCCTAAATGTCACTGGATGTGGCTCAAACCCCCCCCCACATAAAATATACTGAAGGTACAAAAAAAAACAAAAACAGTCCAGTAACTCTTTAGAATAAGACTTCAGACACTTAAGACTTTAGACACCATGACTATGATGTTTACTGAACTAAAACTATATATCGCACAAGTAGTCAGAAAAGCACAAAAAGTTTGAGTTGCAATGAGAAAATTACTACAATCAGAAATGACAAAAATAAGCAGCATGATAGATGATATTAAAAAACTTAGCAGAAATTCCAAACAGGAGAATAACAATAACTGAGTAAAAGATTAAGGAGCTCCAAGATGAGGACATTGCTAGAAAACAGAAGATAAAAAATGTCTGAAAAGGGGCCGGAGAGATAGCATGGAGGTAAGGCATTTGCCTTTCATGCAGAAGGTCATTGGTTGGAATCCCAGTGTCCCATATGGCCCCTGTGCCTGCCAGGAGCAATTTCTGAGCATGGAGCCAGGAGTAAACTCTGAGCACTGCCGGGTGTGACCCATAGAGAGATACTACAGTGAGTAGGGCACTTGCCTTGCAAGCAGCCAACCTAGGTTCAATCCCTAGCAATTCATATGGTCATTCCATATGGGCCTCAAAGGCTGCCAGGAGTAACTGCTTTTTGAGTAAAGACAGATTAACCTGCCCTCCCCCCAAATAAATGGGAGTCCTTCAAGAAAAGAAAGGCAAATATGAAGAAACAGTAGTTAAAGACTTTATGGATATAAGAGTTTCCCGGAGTTGAAGAATACAAGGACCAAGATCCAAGAGGCCAAAGGATCGGGTGAATATGAGTGAACCAGGAAAAATCCAAGACATGTTGTACTCAAGACTCCCTTTCTTCGAATCTCCCTCAGCCTCCAACCCCCTCCCTCTTTCTTTACTTGTCTTACTCTAGCAGGTTCTAAGAGGATCTAACTGGGCCTCTTGCATGCAAATCATGTGCTTCAGCTCACTGAGCTTTCTCTCCAGGTTTATGTCTTTGATGTTTCTTACTGGCACCTTTGAGAACCAGGCCACAAACATGACAATTGGAAGCTTCTGTAGCTTTTAATACGTTCACGTGACACTAGAGTGTGATCATTTTTGAAAAGCAGTTTTAGGGGCCTGGAGAGATAGCACAGCAGTGTTTGCCTTGCAAGCAGCCAATCCAGGACCAAAGGTGGTTGGTTCGAATCCCAGTGTCCCATATGGTCCCCTGTGCCTGCCAGGAGCTATTTCTGAGCAGACAGCCAGGAGTAGCCCCTGAGCATCACCGGGTGTGGCCCAAACACCCCCCCCCAAAAGCAGTTTTAGAACAGAATCTGGCAAATAACCAATGGATAAATTCATCCTGTTGTTACACATTTTGTAAACAGAGTAGAGGGGTAGAGTAACAGAGTAAGGAGAGTAGAGTAGAAGAGTTTTAGTAACAAGCTGGGTGAACTACGGAGCCTAAATATTAGTAAAACAGACAGAAAATAAGAGACAGAATATTGGGCCCGGAGAGATAGCATAGCGGCGTTTGCCTTGCAAGCAGCTGATCTAGGACCAAAGGTGATTGGTTCGAATCCGGTGTCCCATATGGTCCCCTGTGCCTGCCAGGAGCTATTTCTGAGCAGACAGCCAGGAGTAACTCCTGAGCACTGCCGGGTGTGGCCCAAAAACCAAAAACCAAAAAAAAAAAAAAAAAAAGACAGAATATTGAAAGAAGCAAAATCAAAGAAAGAATTTACATACAAAGGAAAGTCCTTAAGACTTTATATAAGCAGATCTAGCAAATTAAATTATCATCCAGTATATTAGTAGAACCAACAAATGAGACTCTGCATCAGAAAAATATGGAGGAATGTGGTATCATAAAAACTCTAAATTGAGTAACCCACCAAGATTATCCAGCTAAATTATTATCCAGTTTTGAAGAATGGTATTAACCTTCATGGACTGATAATAGCGTAGAACAGTGATAGCTAACTTTTTTAAGCCCGAGTGCCCAAACTGCGGCACAATGCCCAGTCCTCCCCAATGGCCAGTCTGGCCCTGTTGCCAGGTGAGCTACAACGCAGACACCAGCACACTCGCCTCCCGCTGCACCACATCTTAATTGCAGATTTCTTTAAAGGACAAGACAAATTTTCCAGTACGAGACATATGAGTAAGACATTCACTAACAGTGCATATGGTTGCCCTCTACTAGATTAAAAAAGGTATGCCTACTCCTAGTTTGCTAAGACATTTTATACACTTTCAATAATGAATTAAAGGGGCCAAAGCAATAGCACAGCGGTAAGGCATTTTGCCTTGTACACAGCCAACACAGGGCAGACCCCTATTGATCCTGGCAACCATATGGTCCCCAGAGCCTGCCAGGAGCAATTTCTGAGAGCAGAGCCAGGAGTAACCCAAGAGCCACAGGTGTGGCCCAAAAATAAAAAACAAAACAAAAATTTAAGCCTCATTTATAATGACTACTCTATCTCGTCAATTTTTTACATTCAGAGATTTTTTACAATATTTTATTTTTAATACACTTAAGAAGAATCTCTAATGTTTTCTAATAGAACACTGTACTTTTAAAGTACTATTCTTATTTTGCCATTTACATGTTCTTAATTCTCTTCACTCTAACTAAATTTTACATTTGCAGAGTTTACCTATTTCTTGGAAGCTCTAAAGCAGGGGTCTCAAACTCTCCGTACAACATTTTGTGGTCCTGCCCTAGAGGAATCTTTTTTTGTTTTGTTTTGTTTTTGTTTTGTTTTAGTTGTTTGGGTCACACCCCCCAATGTTCAAGGCTTACTACTGACTTTGCACTCAAGGATCACCCCAACTTTGCTTCCTGCGGGCCCCCAGGTAATTTGAGTTTGAGACCCCTGCGTCTAAAGCTTATTAGCATAGAATTTTTGAAAGCCTTATTTGACAAAAATGACATAATTACCACAGAAAGATCCAAATACAAAATAAATTTAATGACATATATTTGATACAAGCTGAAAACTATATTGTGTTAAATGATTTTATTTTATCACAAAATGACTCATTTGTTTGCTTTTATTGAGGTCACACTTAGTGATGCTCATGAAACCACATGGGATATTGGGGATCGAATCTATTTGCTGTGCTATCTTTCCTGCACCAAATCTTATTTACTTATGGGCCATCCAAGACCCCCCCCCCAAAAAAAAACAGCTACCCAGAGTCTAAAACTGGAGACCAAACTGAGTACAAGGATTTACATATAAACTGCAAACACACACAAGAGGACTTGACATGACAATTTTCTGAGGATTCTGAGTCTCTTGGCCAAAGCATCACTTTAGTGTACCATGATTCTGGACAAGGTGCTGATGATCTTAACAGCTTTTCTCAACCAATGAGTATGTGAACAGGGACCTGTTATGTGATAAGCAGCTATCAAGACGTAATTCCCAGAAATGTGTTCTGGAACCATTCCCTCTTCTTTTTAACTTGTTCCTGGATAATATATCATGTTTGGACAAAATGGAATGGAACTATACTTTCCTGCAACAAAGAACAGAAAGATAAACAGCTGCTAATATATTTTGTCTATCAGTGTGATCATCACACTTGGTGTATTAGCTATTATAATATTAGAAAAAGTTTTAAGTTAACCAATATAAACTTACAGTTGTCGTCGTTATTAATGTTAAGCAACTTTATCTGACTCTTAGTTACTTAAAAAAAATCACCTAGGGATGTTATCAGGTAGGGCATTTGCCTTGCATGTAACTAACCCCATCCATCCCCAATGGTTTCAACAAGCACTGCCAAGAATGACTCTTAGTTGCAGTGAGAAGTAACCCCTAACAGGAGTTAATTAATCCCTCCCCCCCAAAAAAAAATCCCTTCTAATTCGCTTGCTTTATCTAAATACAAGTCATTTCTCACTAAAATTATACAAGTAATATTTAATAAAGCTTCCACATTATAACTTAACATTTTTCTAAACTAGATTACAGCATGAAACTTTATCCATTTTGTCATACACAATTAATTAAAATCCCCTTATATTCACTTACAAACCAGATATAAAGAAGAACATTGGGGCCAAAGAGATAGCCGTAGGGTATTTGCCTTACATGCAAAGGACCTAGGAGGGGCCTGGTTCGATTCCCAGCACCCATATGATCCCCCAGCCTGAGTACAGTTCCATAGTAACCCCTGAGCACCACTGTGTGTGGCCCACCAACCAACCAATCAATAAATAAAGTTTAAAAAAAATCATTACTGAAGAGGCTAAATGTCTTTACGATAAAGACTTTACAGACTTGGGCTCTCATTATTGCAAATGATAAAAGGAAGTTAATTTCTGGTCATACAATGCACACCATACACTTCAGACAAGTAAAGGGCTAGGAAATAAAAGGGAAATAAAAGCTATCAGGAGACCAATCTTCACTTACTCCAGAAACCCTAGTAAGCAATAAGTGGTCTCAATCAGTATAATAAAAGAACAATATTATCCAGGAGCAACCTACTTTTAAATGCTCTCTCAATATGTAAGGTTAAAATACCTTACAACAGTAAGATAACACCCAGCTATTAAAAGAAAACACCTTCCTCTTTCCTTAAAACCTCACCCTTTGATATGTAAAGTCCACCTACTCAGCCTTCCCCTTCCTGGTGAATGGGTGTTGGTTGAATAAAGAAAGAGAGCCTTTGGCTTGGTGCTAGGAGGCAGACACCAGGAGGGAGAAGCAGATGACTCCATTATTCTCTCCTGGGTAGATTGGCTTATTAATCCTTCGCACTAACACCCTACCTGCTTCTTCAGCCTGAGATATGGTGTGTAGGGTGATTTCACAATATATGGAATTTATTTTACAAAAACAAATCTTAGTAAAGTTTACCGCACTAATAAATCCATTTAAATCAGGGGTCTCTAAACTCAAATTACCTGGGAGCCTCAGGAGGCAAAGTCAGGTTGAGGCAGGCTGCATAAGGGATTTCACAAAAAAAAAAAAAAAAAAAAAAAAAAAAGTCCTCAAACGTCATTATTAACAGTTTTAATTATTTCTTCTGAACAAGAATAGAACATTGGGTAAAGATCATGAACAGTTCTTCTGAACATGACATCTTTTGCCTATTCCTTGCTGCCAGAGACTTGACAGTGCTTCTTCTCACAAATCTGAACCACATTTGGCTTTAGAGTGGAAGCAGTTGAGACCCTCAGGATGGCTTGAAGATGATCATAATTAAGTCTAGACCTGTACTTTGACTTACTGAAGTTCAATGTGGAGAATAACTTTTCACACAAATATGTGCTCACAAAAAGGCATATGGTGTGCTTGAACATTCGGGAAAACTCAGGGAAGCTGGGGGGGGGGGGGCAATTCTCTTAAAAATTGCCCATGCATGTCTGCTTTTCCACTAATCTCCCTGAACTTGGCTTTGAGATCAGAGTTGCATTGCAGGTCAATGAGCTCCATTTGAAGCACAGGAGGGGCATCTTGCAAATCAAAGGAAAAGGGGTCCAACAAAAATTTGGAAAGTGGCTCTGTGCTTTTTGAAGTCTGCAAATTTGTGATCAAATTCCTTCTCTAGCTTAAAAATAGCATCAACATATTTCTCACCACTGAATGGTTTGCCTGCATCCACAAGTTCCTTGCATGCTGGGAAATGGCAAGGGTTTGTCTGAGAGAGCTGGGACTTCCATGACACAAGTTTTGGGGAGAATGCTCTCACATTGCCATAGGCAGCACTGAAAAGCTGCCCCGGGCCTTGTAACATCTTGTTTAGTACATTCAGCTTATGTGTGATGTCAACAAGAAAAGCTAAGTCCATGAGCCATTTGTGATCACTCAACTCAGAAACAGCATTCCCATCCTTCTCCATGAAGGCTTTCACTTCTTCTCTCAACTCAAAAAATCTTTTCAGGACATTTTCCCTGCTGAGCCAATGTACCTCGGTGAAATAGAGCACATCTCCATATTCTGACTGCATTTTCTCTAAAAAAAAAAAAAAAGGCACAGGACCTCCTGTGCTTTAAGCCCCTGGATCTGATTTGGTTGATGCATTTCACATTGTCACACGGCAGGCATTTACTGCAAAGGGCCTGCTGATGGACAATGCAGTGAAGAGCAATGGCCTTCTCTACACCTCCTCTTCAAGGTTTTTTTTGAACAAGTGCCACCAGTCCATATTTCCTCCCTGTCATCGATGGCGCTCCATCGGTTATTATTCCAACAAACCTCTTCCATGGCAAACCTGCATTCTCAATGGCATCACACAGTTGCCGAAATATCTCATTAGCGGTGGTCTGGCCATGCATTGGAATTATTGTGAGCAGCTCCTCTGTCAATTCAAAATTGCAATCAACACCACGGACATAAATTGTGAGCTGTGCAGTGTCTGTTATATCTGTGCCCTCGTCAAGAGCAACTGAGTATGCATCAAAACATTTGGCTTTCTCACACAGTTGATAAATGTCACTTGACATATCAGAAATGTGCTCTGCCACAGTGTTGGCAGAAAGGCTGATTTTGCTAAACTGACCTTTCTTTTCCGGACAGATAATACTTGCAACCTGTAACATGCATTTTTCAACAAACTCTCCTTCTGTGAATGGTTTCCCTGCCTTAGCAATCATCTCACTAACAATGTACCTAGCTTCGACTGATGCACCATTCTGTTTGGTTGCTTTCTTGAAGAAATCTTGTTGCCTCATTAGACATGCTTTAAGACTGGCAACTTGCTTGGCTCTCTCATTTCCTTGATATTTTGCACATTCCTCAGCATGTTTAGTTGAATAATGGCGTTTCAAATTGTATTCCTTGTGCACTGCAACTTTCTCTGAGCAAATGAGACATGTGGGGATGCCCCTGTGCTCAACAAAGAAATACTACATCTCCCACTTTTCCTGAAATTGTCTGTGCTTGTCATCAATCTTTCTCTTCACTGCGGGCTTTGATGAAGTCATGATGAAGGTATGACAAAATCTAATTCTGTAATAAACTTCTCTCCTTTAGGCCTCCGATAATGCAAGGGACAGCGGGCAGGAGCAGCAGAAGACATCTGTGCTAGGTGCAAAGTATTCGCGATTATTCGCTTACCAAATATTCACAATAAAAAAATTGCATTAGTAAAAAAAAAATCGCATTAAACATTTGCATGCCCCAAACGGAACTGCTCAGGGTATGCAAATGTTTAATGCAATTTTTACTGCAATTATTCGAAGGCCAGCTCAGGCCACAAAATGTTGTATGGAGGGCCTCGAGTTTGAGACCCCTAATTTAAATGATGAATAAGATTAAACCATAAAGTCTGAAGAGTAAATACACATATGCATATTTTAAAGTGTTTTTATAGAACAAATGCATAAAACAAACCTTGAGAATGTGATTAAGGTACGATGCTAACGATAAAAGCAAGAATAATGTTGTGATTCTCATGATAACTGAACATCAATTAACAACACTAGGGTCCGGACAGATAGCATGGAGGTAAGGCGTTTGCCTTTCATGCAGAAGGTCATTGGTTCGAATCCCAGTGTCCCATATGGTCCCCCATGCCTGCCAGGAGTAATTTCTGAGCACAGAGCCAGGAGTAATCCCTGAGCACTGCCGGGTATGACCCAAAAACCACAAAAAAAAAAAAAATAAAATAAAATAAAGAAAAAAAAACACTAGTAGATATTTACAGTACCATTTAATATTATCTAAACGGCAGTACATTTCCGGTTAAAGCAGAAAAGTTTACCATTAACTAATGAGTTAGTCCATAAAGTTAAGACATGATTTGGAAAATCTCTTAAGCTGAAAGAGTAATTCATTCAATACTGCCTAAAATAAATTTAGGGCAGATCATTCTGAACGTTCAAATAACTGTACTGAAAGTTCTTCATCTCTCTTCATTTATCATTTTTCTTTTGGTTCCAGTAAGCTAAGTTTTGGTTAGTGCAATAATTTCCAAACCTTATTTTCAGTGGATTTTAATCTTGTGTGACACAAAAGATAGGGGCCCCTACTCTCAGTTGTACTTGGGGGGGTCACTCCTAGCAGTATTAAAAGAAGCATGAAGGGGCTGGAGTGACAGCACATTTGCCTTGCATGTGGCTGACTCAGGACAGACCTCAGTTCGATCCCTGGCATCCCAAATGGTCCCCCAAAAGCCAGGAGCGATTTATGAGCATCACGGGGTGTGGCCCAAAAACAAACAAACAAGGGGAAGAACCACTAAGTGCTAGGAACTAACACCAAGTCACTCCACTAAGCTATTTCCAAAGCATAGTTTCTAAGCAATTACTAGAACCATGTTTTTGAAATGACTTTATTTACTGCTGTAATTTCAAAGATTTTGTTTCATTTATCTTATTGAAAAACAGAATTAAACACAGAAATGTCTTCTTACTTAAACTAAAACACTAGCTCTAAAAACTAATCTTAAGCATCTATTACATGCCAGAAACTCGAGTTTTCCAACCCATTTCACTCGTGGACCTGTGCCAGATCAAATTCACTTAAGAACTAAGTCATAAGGGCTGGAGCGATAGAAAGCAGTAACACAGGACGAACCCTGGTTCGAATTCCAGCATCCCATATGGCCCCTGGAGCCTGAGCTTCGCAAAGCCAGGAATAATCCCTGAGTGCCGGGTGTGGCCCAAAACCAAAAACAAACTAAGTCTTAATAACATTTCTAGGTCAAGGAACACAATTTTTTAAAATCTACACTGTCTAGTAGTTATGTTCTAATGATAGACATATGAAATATATCATAAATATAAAATATTGCTCTCTAAAATTATGAAGATCAATAAGGAAACAGAAAGTAACTTAGCAGTGTGAAATGGAATTAGTTTAAATACAATAGTTACAGAAATCTCTAAAATATAAAGCAAAAAGTATAGAAATTCATTATGCAAACTTATAAAAGTATTTATAAAATTTACTTATTATTGGGTTTTGGTACAGTTTTGTGGTCAATACTCAATCCTGACTCTGTCAAGGATTTGAACTGATGTACAATTTATCTTGCCCAAGGAAAGTATTCTCTTTTTTTTTTTTTGGGGGGGGGGGCACATCTGGCAATGCTCAGGGGTCACTCCTGGCTGTCTGCTCAGAAATAGCTCCTGGCAGGCACAGGGGACCATATAGGACATCGAGATTCGAACCAACCACCTTTGGTCCTGGATCGGCTGCTTGCAAGGCAAATGCCACTGTGCTATCTCTCCGGGCCCAAGGAAAGTATTCTTACAAGAGGGTTTAAGTAGTTACAAGTTCAAAGACTAGGCAGATGGTGTTGGAGAAAAGAATATAGTGGGAATTTGGTACAAGCCCCACAAGGATTGATTCCTGAATACAGATGTGAATAAGACCTGAGCACTACCAGGTGTGATCTAAACTCTCCCCAACCAACTCCCTCAAATGCACATTAAGGTGGTAATGATACAGCACTTAAGAAGTGGCTAGGGGGCCCGGAGAGATAGCACAGCGGTGTTTGCCTTGCAAGCAGCCGATCCAGGACCAAAGGTGGTTGGTTCGAATCCCGGTGTCCCATATGGTCCCCCGTGCCTGCCAGGAGCTATTTCTGAGCAGACAGCCAGGAGTAACCCCTGAGCACTGCCGGGTGTGCCCCCCCCCAAAAAAAAAACAAAAAAACAAACAAAAAAAAAGGAAGTGGCTAGACCTATACAGGAAAGTACATGTAGCAGTGTAAGAATTTGTCTTTTTAACTATCTTTTGTGCTAAAACAATGGAAAAAAGGGGAAAGTTACTGAAGTGTCCTAACAAGAAAAGATGATCTTCTGAACCCAACCATAGCCAATTAAAAAAAAGGGGGGGGGTGAATTTGAGAACACCTTCAGAAAGTAATACTGCCATGACTTAATAATATAAAGTTCAGGGGCCGGAGCAGTGGCACTAAAGGTAAGGCATCTGCCTTGCAAGCACTAGCCTAGGACGAACTGCGTTTGATCCCCCAGCATCCCATATGGTCCCCCAAGCCAGGAGCTATTTCTGAGCACATAGCCAGGAGTAACCCCTGAGTGTCACTGGGTGTGGCCCAAAAACAAAAACAAAAGATAACAGAAATTTCAAGGAACTAATCCTAGGTTTTACAACTAAATCCAACAGAGGAAAAGCACTGCAATGTATTAGGAAACAATTAGGAAAGAGGTGGTTCAGGGTAACAGAAAAACAAAATTTCCATTTTCATCTAGTGCACATTTGATCAGTCATGCAAGCATAAACATTACTTTAAAGTAACCACATAGATTTGGAAACAATTTAGAGATGGAAAGAAAGATATAAATTATAGTTTTATGAACTAGTAGCAGGCATTTATGTGACTGCCTAGTGACTAAGTATGGAGTCTGTAGACTTCCACCTATATCAGCATTGAAAAATGAGAAACCAGAAGGAGAGAAGCAAACACTGGGGGGAGCAGCTTCCCATCAAAGTGGGCAGCCTTCCTAAGAGGAGGCAGTAAGATTTAGTACATTAATGTCATTAGGAAAGAGCTATTTTCTGTAGCTTTATTTTACAACTGTCACAAAGAGAAGTAGTTCTACAACAAAACAGATATGGCTGAAATAACAAGCTCCAACAGGGTGAAAATTGGCTTATTAGAACATCCTCTTTATATCTGTTATTAATGAAGACTCTATTTCTTTTATAGTTCTTTGGTGAAACAGTGTTAAACAAATAAGACTCCAAATTTACTCGGCATGCTTCTGAATTGCTAACTTTCGGATTCAGATTTTTTTTCCCCAAAGAAAAATACTATGCACTTTGAATCACTCACAGGACTTTAAAAAGTGCTACTTATTGCCTATGTGAAGGACATTTTGGTTTTATGTTGGTTTTTTTTTTTTTGAGGGTGTGGGAGGCCTTCACCTAATGGTACCTAATGGTACTTAGGGGGGTTCAGAGAACCATATGGGATGCTAGAGATCAAACTCAGTTGGCTGTGTGCAAGGAAAATGCCCTACACCATTGTACCACCTCTCTAGCTGTGAAGGAGTTTTATCAATTTAGGATTGGTAGTCTACCCACACTGTCTTTTAGCACAATTATTTCCAATAAAGTTTTACAATAGAAATGTTCAGACCTGGGGCCGGAGAGATAGCATGGAGGTAAGGCGTTTGCCTTTCATGCAGGAGGTCATCGGTTCGAATCCCGGCGCCCCATATGGTCCCCTGTGCCTGCCAGGAGCAATTTCTGAGCCTGGAGCCAGGAATAACCCCTGAGCACTGCCGGGTGTGACCCAAAAACCACCAAAAAAAAAAAAAAAAAAAAAAAAAAAACAACAAAAGAAATGTTCAGACCTATACTACATAACACAGCAGCACTAAGTGATATGCTATTATATGCTATTTATCGAGCATTTGATCTGTGATCAGTGCAATTTTAAAACGCAACTAGCCATTTGTACGTACGTCTCATTTCTTTTTATTGGTGTGTATTTTATTAATCTCAGAAAATATTCCTAATAGGGCAAGTTACCGAAAATTAGATATGAATTTTGACTTGGTACATAAGTGCCCCATTAAGAGCTACACTTAAGGCCAGAGTAGTAGTACAACAGGTAAGGTGCTTGCCTTGCATGCAGCTGAGGCAGATTCCATCCCTGGTCCCACAGAATTGCTAGAAGTGATCCCTGAACATGGCTAGGTAAGGACCCCCCCCCCTTTTAACAAAAAAAAGTTTCCCGTTCTTGACTTCATTTTTATGTGTTTTTTTTTTTGGGGGGGGGGGGAGGATGCCCACACCCAGAGGCGTTCAGGGGTTGCTCCTGGCTAGGAGGACCATATGAGATGCCAGGGGATTGAGTCAGCCATGTGCAAGGCAAATGCCCTACACCTCAGTGCGACCTACCACTCAGGCCCATTGACTTCATTTTTATATGACTGCTCTGACCTCTCAAACTCCTAGTTCTCAACATAAACTGAATATATTCCTTCTTAAAATGTGTCTATAATTTGCTTCTAATTTGTTCTGAATTGTGGAAATACAGCCAACCTTTATTCCTTCTGCAGCCTGAGAGGTAAACAGAAATGCCATTGTTAGAGAGCAGTGAACTACACAGTTGCAGCCTGACACAACACACGCTGCGAGACTCTGTTCTGCCAGAGAGAATCATCCTCTTAGGGGGAATTGTATCTTTGGAATGTTTAAATGGGGATATAAGAATGTACCCCCACTGCGGGAATGCAAGGGCAAGATAGAGAGGCCCTTTCAAGGTTTCCTCTCAGAACATCTGTTAGCCGTAAAAGGATATCTGTATTAGACCTCAGATTTAGGAGGAATGAAATAGGACAGCAAGGACTCTTGATCGTTACAAGGTTGCGAACCCTTTTCCTCTGACAAGCTCTCCTTGCTATTTGTTACTTTTGAACTAATGCACCAATAAGATACGTGTGTTGCTAAGCCTATAGAAACCTTTATAAAGCCTGTGCTTCCTCAGTTTGGTGACCGCGGTCTAGCCTGCTTCACTGTAGGACCCCTGAGTGCTCAGGTGATTAAATCCTGTTTGTTCTTGTAGTACTGATTGATTGTTGCTCTCTCTGGGATTTTGGGGCAGTGGGCTCCTCAGCCTTTAACCTCATTTTTCCTGCCTTTCAGTTCTCTTTTCTAGCTTTCTCTGTACAGCTACTGTTTCGCTGATTTCTCTAAATTTTTCTCAGTTGAAACAGTCTGAATAACCCCTTGGGCATTGGCAGCCTGCTTCTACCTTTGCTCTTTTTTTTTTTTTTTTTTTTTTTTTTGGTTTTTGGGTCACACCCAGTGATGCTCAGGGGTTACTCCTGGCTGTCTGCTCAGAAATAGCTCCTGGCAGGCACGGGGGACCATATGGGACACCTGATTCGAACCAACCACCTTGGGTCCTGGATCGGCTGCTTGCAAGGCAAACACCGCTGTGCTATCTCTCCAGGCCCTCTACCTTTGCTCTTAAATCTCTGCCACCTTTGGCTTCTCTAACACCTCCTATCCAGTTATCTCCCAACAACAGAACATGGGGGCTTGCCTTCAATTTAACACTTTGGAAGGGAATATTTCTAAAGTCCTGCTACTATCTGCCTCCATTAAGTCAATAGTTAAAAGAACCACAAATTTCACTCTGGACCTGCACTGGAGAGTGTTTGATTTTCCTTTTATATATTTACTTATTGAGTTTTGGGCCACACCCAGTGGCGCTCAGGGGTAGTACTCTTGACTCTGCTCAGAAATTACTCCTAGCGGTAGGGCGTTTGCCTTGCATGCAGAAGGACGGTGGTTCGAATCCCAGCATTCCATATGGTCCCAAGCCTGCCAGGAGCGATTTCTAAGCATAGAGCCAGGAGCAATCCCTGAGCGCTGCTGGGTGTGATGCAAAAACCAATCCTCTCCCCCCATCCCAAAGAAATTACTCCTGGCAGGCTTGGAGCTATATAGAATGCTAGGATTCAGACCCAGGCCAGCCGTGTGCGTGGCAAGGCAAACATCCTTCACACTGTGTGTCATTGAGCCCTCTTGCTTTTGAGTCTCCTTAGAACAGTAATTTGGTAAGGCATTAGCCTTGCGCATAACCAACACAGGACAGACAGCTCCTGGCATCCCATATGGATGCCTGCCAGGGGCAATTTCTGAGCACAGAGCCAGGAGAAATCCCTGAGCATCCTCCATTTTCATTTCTTTTTCGTTTTGTTTTGTTTTGTTTGGGTCACATCTGGCAGCGCCCAGGGGTTACTTCTGGCTCTGTGCTCAGAAATTGCTCCTGGCAGACTTGGGGGACCATATGGGATGCCGGGATTCGAACCACTGACCCTCCTCTGCATGCAAGGCAAACACCTTACCTCCATGCTATCTCTCCGGCCTCAACATTTTCGTTTCTTTTTTTTTTTTTTTTTTTTTTTTTGGTTTTTGGGCCACACCCGTTTGACGCTCATGGGGTTACTCCTGGCTATGTGCTCAGAAATCGCCCCTGGCTTGGGGGGACCATATGGGACGCCCGGGGATCGAACCGCGGTCCTTCCTTGGCTAGCGCTTGCAAGGCAGACACCTTACCTCCAGCGCCACCTACCCGGCCCAACATTTTCGTTTCTTATAGTAAGCCACTGAAAACCATTTTCTCATTACTTTTTTCATGTATTCAGCTTTGGAAAAAAGTCCCTGTTTAGGTTATAGTGGGAGACAGTTTAGGTTCCTTCCACCAAAATACAGTTAGTAACAAGTTCAAATTTGGTTGGCTTTTTTTTCTTTAAAGGGAAAGGATAGCTTTCTACTCTCTGTATTAGTTTCAACAGCTAACCCCCTGATTTACTAGCTTAAAGCCACAAGTATATCACCCTAGTTTTTGTGGATCAAGAATGTTAATCAGGGTCCTGAAAGCTAGTAGAGTTTAAGGTGCTTGTCTAGCATGGAGCTATGGCCATGACCCTGGTCAAAAGCCAAACACAGCATATGACAACATACCAACCCACCCTCCCCAACATTCCTCCCTCCTGACACCCTTCCCTGTGTGTGGGGGACAGAGTCAGGTGTGGCCTCTGAGGGCCTCTAGATGAGGCCAAAACTAACTATCTAAACAAAATGTGTTTATGGGCTAGCAAAGTGGCATCTAGCTCAGGCGTCTCATTAGAAAGTCAATGTTTCCAAGGCCTTGCATACTGCTGTTTAACCAGAGAGCAGCTACTGGCCACATAAGTTGCTTACCCCTTCATAGGGAAGGTCAACGAAAAATAGAGAAGATTTCCTCCGAGCGAATGAAATTCGTAGCCCAACAAGGTGTCGCGAAAGCCTTTTCTGATGACACCAAAGTGCCATCCCAGACACAACCTAGAGCCACCTCTCAATGACATTCCACACACAGTTCTAAACGTAGATGGCAGGGAACGTAGGTGCCCATCTTAAAAGTTACCTGCCATGCTCCTTGGTGGTCAGCTTACAGGTTTAGCAGTATGTGGATAGCTAGCAGATTCAGGACCAACGACAACTTATACCAGCAGTTTCAACTTCAACTTCACCACTGTTTGGCTTAGTCTCCTTCAACAAGCAAGCAAACATAAGCTGTTCCTCCCTCTTTTCTGGCTTTATTCTAGCTTTAATTCCTACTTTCAAATTATACAGCTGAAGGCAAGAGTGACAGTAGTCACTATGGCCCTTGCTTTAAGTACAGCCAACCTGGGTTTAATCCCTGGTATCACATATTCAGGTTCCCTGAGCCCCAGTGATCCCAGAATGCAGCCAGAATTAGTAACCTCCAAGTTTTTGGGTGTGGCCCCAAAACAAACAAAAAAATTATGCAGCTGCCCACCCATAGAGACCATCTTTCAATTCTAGCTCAGGCTACTTAAAAAGCAATTCCCTTTATTTTTGCCTCTCTTGATGTCATTTCTCAACCACAAACATAAATACTCCAAGTCCAAAAGAACCATCAGCTGTGGTCCAAAAACAAAAAGTATAAAACAAATTTTATGTTACATAAAAACATATTTATCATGATAAAAATAGTTGTTAGTTCCCCACAATAAAGAAAGGTGGCCTCAGTTAAGAATTAATTTCCGGGCCCGGAGAGATAGCATAGCGGCATTTGCCTTGCAAGCAGCCAATCCAGAACCAAAGGTGGTTGGTTTGAATCCCGGTGTCCCATATGGTCCCCCGTGCCTGCCAGGAGCTATTTCTGAGCAGACAGCCAGGAGGAATCCCTGAGCACCGTCGGGTGTGGCCCAAAAACCAAAAAAAAAAAAAAAAAAAAAAAAAAGAGAGAGAGAGAAAGAGAAAAAAAAAAGAATTAATTTCCATAGAGAGGGGAAGAAAAAAATTAATTCACTAGTTTGCTTCATCAAAAACTTTGGTTTTGGGGGCCAAACAACCAGTAAAGAGGTAAGGTGCTGCTATACACATGTAAAAACAAGTTAGATCCCTGGTACACACATGGTCCCCCAGCATCACCAGAAGTAAGCCCTGAAAATGTCCAGGTGTGGTTCTAAAATAAGCCCCTTAAAATTATGACCTTAAATAATAAATACATACACATAACCACATTCTTTTTTTTTTTTACATACTCACATTCTTATAGCTACAGGATCAACAATTCACAGGCTAAACTAAGGTACTTACTTTAGGAGAGAATAAGAGGTAAACTACTATTATATAAACTATTTACTTTTTATTACAGAATATACCAATCGTGTGTTCGTAGAGGGTTCATAAGGAATACATAGAAATCCTTATGGAAAATGACAAATCTTGATTCATTCATAGGTCTATGGCTCTATTCTCAACATCTAGAGTAATTTCAGGCATGTTACCGTATATGGAATATAGTGGGGGAAATAGGGATAGGCAGATTAATTGTTTTAAATCGCACTTGATAAAAAGATGCCCAATTAAATTAATAATGGTTGGTTAAGGGTGGAAGACAGTAGGAAATCAAAGTCTTTTTGGTTTGGGGCCACACCCAAGATCCATCAGCTTGCACTGTATACAGAAATTTACCATAGGCACCTGCGACTTGAATGCAAACCTCATACAGTAAGAGCATAGGAACCCAGGAAAATGTCCACTTCTGCACAATAGTACTTGCTTTACATTTGGATCACTCAGATTTAATGCTCTGCATGCTGGTCCCATGATTGTTGTCCCTTCCATTCCCATCCTTCCCTACTGCAAGCACTACCTGAAACACCTCCAAACAGAGCCAAGAATAGCACTCCTAGTAGTGCCAGGTGGTTATGGCCTCAAAGAATTTTTTGGACGTAAAATTTTAAAATGGTAGTGCATTTTGTTTTTGTTTTTCTTTGGTTTATTTGGGCCACACCTGTTTGATACCCAGGAGTTACTCCTGGCTATGCAGTACTCAGAAATCGCTCCTGGCTTGGGGGATCGAACTGTGTGCGGTCCATCCTAGGTAGTGCTTGCAAGGCAGATGCCTTACCTCCAGCACCACCAATCCGGCCCTGGTGTGTGCATTTTGTAAACCAGTAAAGTTCAAGTTCAGAAATAGGGAACTAGTTCAAAGGATTTAAACACACACTTTACTGCTGGAGAACAGCAGGTCTCTGGGACCACACTCTATCAACTGGCTCAGGAATTCCCCTCCAAATAATTAAACAGAATATGTGAAAGTTTAGGGAGTCAACAAATTACAAAATCTACAAGTGTCATATACCATTATCTGCCGAAATTACTACAGAAATTGAGAATAAAGTGATAGAACAAAAGAAATTACACTCCCTTATATATGAAACATAATTTTTAAGGAAGTCTATAAACAAGCAAGCAAAGTTACTTCAAATAATGATTGGGGATGGTAGAACAACCAGCTAATGTACACACTGTAGTAAATTCTACAAAACACCTACCCCTGGACAAGGTCAAACCCTTGAGCAAGACCAAGGTCATGTTCAAGGGCCAAGAGCAATTAATACATCTCCAGCAGCCAAGATACTTGCCCTAAACACAGGCGACCTGGGTTTCATCTCCAGCATCCACGGTGTCCCGAGCATGGCAGAGCTGAGCTGGGCAATGAATGCCATGTGTTGCCCCCAAAGTGGGGGGAGGGGGGAGTCCAAAGACAAAAAAAAAAAAAATCCAGGGCCCAGAGAGATAGCACAGCGGTGTTTGCCTTGCAAGCAGCCGATCCAGGACCAAAGGTGGTTGGTTCGAATCCCGGTGTCCCATATGGTCCCCGTGCCTGGCAGGAGCTATTTCTGAGCAGACAGCCAGGTGTAACCCCTGAGCACTGCCGGGTGTGGCCCAAAAACCAAAAGCCAAAAAAAAAAAAAAAAGAATAAATAAATCCAAGCCAGAGTTACTAGAGCACAAAGAGTAACAACTGATTTCAGACAAGAAATTCCAAGAGTAGTAACTACACAACAAAATTAGAAATCTCACAGACGAAACTGAAGGGAGTTGAAAAACAGAGCTCATGGTTAAAAGTAAAATTGATAGGGCGAAGAGATAGCACAACGTGTAGAGTGCTTGCCTTCCATGCGTCCTAGGTCCTGAAATCTTTGATTTCTGGATGTGGCCCAAAACCAAAACCAACCAACCAAACCAAAAAAAACCCAAAAGCCACAAATTTATTTCACCAGCCAAATAAATTAATGTAGCGGAACAACTAAAAACAAATAGAAGAGACTAGCCGTACTGTAGAAAATATACTATAAACCCAATATGAAATTGATATCTAAGGGCGGAGAGATAGCACGGAAGTAGGACATTTGCTTGCATGCAGAAGGGCGGTGGTTGAATCTCGGCATCATATGGTTCCCTGAGCTTGCCAGGAGCTATTTCTGAGTGTAGTGCCAGGAGTAACAACCCTGAGTGCTGCAGGGTATGACCTAAAAAAACAAAAAAAAAAAAAACAAAAAAAAAAAAGAAAAGGAAAGAAAGAAAAGAAAGAAAGAAAGAAAAGAAAGAAAGAAAAATGAAAGAAATAAATTAATAAACAAAGAAATAAAGAAAGAAAGAAATAAAGAAAGAAAGAAAGAAAGAAAGAAAGAAAGAAAGAAAGAAAGAAAGAAAGAAAGACTGAAAGAAAGAGAAAAAGAGAAAAAGAAAGAGAAAAAGAAAGAAAGAGAAAGAGAAAAAGAAAAGAAAAAAGAAGACAAAACAACAACAAAAACTTCAATCAAAAAGTAATTTAAAGGTCTGGCCTGAGTTCCATGAGATGCAAGCACAAGCTTGCTTAACATGCTTGTTAAGAAGCAGCCAGATAAGAACAGACCCAGTGCTGGGGAAAAGAAACT
Organism: Suncus etruscus; assembly: GCF_024139225.1. NCBI lineage: Eukaryota > Metazoa > Chordata > Mammalia > Eulipotyphla > Soricidae > Suncus > Suncus etruscus. Next base: position 96,149,264 of record NC_064850.1, on the reverse strand, counting down.
GCCTGGGCCAGAAGTAGCCCAGATTCCTTTGAGATAAATGCTGATCTCTTTGGAGATAGAGAAAATGAGTCACTGCCAATGACAGAGACACCACTCAGAATGGTGGACTCCAGGGCAGACGAGGACAATAGGTCATGATAAAAATATAAAAGGGCTATTTTAGATTGGAGTCTTTTTACCTGTTGTCAGATTAACTCTTCTTATGCAGAGAATTCAAGACGGTTTGGAAGAACCCTTCTATAAAACAAACTAAAGAAAGACTGGCCTCATTGCTGGAGAATAAGCCTGCATCGCAAACTGAAATGTGTAACTACCTTTTTCCCTCTTTTTAACTTTGAGGGCCATGACTTACAATATTATTAATGATAACTTCCTGAATATATAATTCCAAAACCACATCCATCATCAGTGCCCAGACATCTCTCTTCAGTCCCCTATAAACTGTTCTGTGAATTGCCCTCTCCTTGTGTTGCATTTGACACTTTGTTGTTACTGTGCTGTGTATCCTATGAAAGGGTCCTTCTGTATCTATCCCTTTCTTTCCTTCTAACTGACTTCACTCAGCATAACTTCTAGTGGCATCCTTTTCAGGATTTCGAACTGCATTTTATTCATTTATACCACAATATTATCCATTCATCCACAGTGAGATATATGTGTTGCTTCTGAATTTTACCTACTGTACTAAGTGCTTCAATGAATACAAGTGTGTGTATATCCTTTCGAAGTAATGTCTGTATCTTGAGGATAGATGCCTAGTACTGCTGGGTTGTATGATTATATTCGATTCATATTTCTTGAAGACATAGACATTATAATTAATTATCCCCAGTCTTTACCCTCAGGGGTAGGCTGCCTTTCTTTTTCTTTCCTTTCTTTCTCCTTCTCTTTCTCTAAATTTCTTTAATAAAACTAATTTCACAATAGCACTTCCAAAATTATTTTCTTTGAGGAATGGTAAATTCCTAAGAAAACCTGCACAGAATTAAAACTGATCTTACTTTTCCTGCAGAGAGCAATTTCGTTCAGCAGCCTCAGTCCAAAATTCTAAGAACTTGGGTGGTTCTGCACACTTGCATCCATTCCATATAGGTAGGTGCTCTAAGCAAGTGTTATCAGTCCTAACTCAAATCAGGCACTTCCCCAAGTGGCCCAGGTGGGTTAAGGAAAAAGGGAACCACTTGTCAACCTCCGCTGCTCCCTTCATCTTCACCTTCAACACTTTGCTTGCAGGAGGCCTGGGTTCAATACAAGCATCAAGTGGTTCCCTATGAACCCCTAGGAGTCATCCTTGAGTGCTAAAAGTAGCCCCTGACAGCATCTTGTACAGCCCAAACAATTTTTTTTTCTTTCTAAACAACAATTTTTTAAAATTTAGTCAGCTTGAGGCCAGAGCGGTGGCCTTGGAGTTTGACTTGTAACACAGTTGACCCAGGTTCAATCCCTGACACTCCATGTTCCCCCTCCAAGCACCACCAGGAGTAATCAAAGGGATGTGGGGGAGAAAAGCAAGATGGAAAAAAAGTGGCACTTAAAGTGGGAAGTGATCACTGGTGATAAATGTGGTGTTAGAAAGTTGTGTGCATGAAAGTATTATTAACAATGTTGCTGAAATACTGTACCTTGTTGAAAACTGAAATAAGTAAAAAATATTTTACACTTTTAGGCAATGAAGAAGATGCAGCAAATAAACTCATAGATGGAATGTAAATCAGTGCAGCCATTTTGCAAAACAGTATAGAGCATCACCGGGTGTGGCCCAAAAACCAAAAACCAAAGGAAAAAAAAGAGGGGGGTGGTAGAGCAATAACACAATGAGTAGGGTGTTTTGCCTTGCACACAGCAGATCCAGGTTCTATCCTCAGCATCCCATATGGACCTCCGAACTGGCCAGGAGTAATTTCTGAGCACAGAGACAGGAGTAAAGTCTGAGAACTGCCAAGCTGTGACATCTCCCCAAAAAATGTTTAAAAAAAGCAAAAGAAATAAGCACAATCTAGATACCTACACACAGTCAAACAAATATAAGTGGAAGTATTCTGATGGTAATGTGGCACACCAGGTGACCAGAAATCAGGAATAGGCACTTCCAATAAAAACCAACATCAGGGGCTGGGAGGTAAGGCGCTAGAGGTAAGGTGTCTACCTTGCAAGCACTAGCGTAGGACAGACCACGGTTCGATCCCCGGAGTCCCATATGGTCCCCCAAAGCCAGGGGCGATTTCTGAGCGCATAGCCAGGAGTAACCCCTGAGCGTCAAATGGGTGTGGCCCCAAAACAAGAAACAAAAAAAAGCAACATCAGGGGCCAGAGATAGCATGGAGGTAGGTCGTTTGCCTTGCATGCAGAAGGATGGTGGTTTGAATCCCGGCATCCCATATGGTCCCCCAAACCTGCCAGGAGCGATTTCTGAGCATAGAGCCAGAAGCAACCACTGAGCACTGCCAGGTGTGACCCAAAATAAATAAAATAAACCCAACGTCAACCTTCTATGGCAATTATTGGTAATACATACCATAAGCTATTAAAAAAATAAAACTATATCTTTAACCAGAAATTCAACTCTAGAGGCCCGAGACATAGCACAGAGGTAAGGCATTTGCCTTGCATGCAGGACAGTGGTTCAAATCCCGGCATCCCATATGGTCCCCCAAGCCTGCCAGGAGTAGAGTGTAGAGCCAGAAGTAACCCCTGAGCACTGGCGGGTGTGAGGTCCCCCCCAAAAAATTAAACTCTAGACATGTCATTAAAACTAAGGTTTTAAAGCCAGACAGTACAACAAGAAACTTGTTTTGAATGCAGCCAACCAGTAATTTAGCCCCATACCACATACCTCAAGCACTCAGAAATCATTCCTGACTCGAGTAAGCAACCTAGATATGGCCTCCAAACCAAAAAGTAAAGTACAAAGATTTTTCACAATAATGTCCATTAGAAATGTAAAACCATGGGCCCGGAGAGATAGCACAGCGGCATTTGCTTTGCAAGCAGCCGATCCAGGACCAAAGGTGGTTGGTTCAAATCCAGGTGTCCCATATGGTCCCCCGTGCCTGCCAGGAGCTATTTCTGAGCAGACAGCCAGGAGAAACCCCTGAACACCGCCGGGTGTGACCCAAAAACAAAAACAAAAACAAACAAAAAAAAACAAAAAAACACAACAACAACAACAACAACAAAAAGAAATGTAAAACCATTACAAGTAAATGCCCAAGTTAAATATTATACAGCCATTTCATCTTGTCAGTTGCCCACTGGGGAGAAAAAGCCTAATACGGAGCTGTTCATGTAATCCTGATTTTGAAAAGTAAATACCATCAGAAAAAGAAAAAGAAAAATTTATGCCAAAGAGATGTTATATTATAAAGAGAGTATAGGGAAGCTGGAGTGGTGGTGCAAGCGGTAAGGTGTCTGCCATGCCTACGATAGCCTAGGACACAGCTGGGTTCAATCCCCCAGCGTCCATATGGTCCTCCAAGCCAGGAGCGAATTCTGAGTGGGAGGGAGGGAGGAGGGAGGGGGGAGGGGGGAGAGGAGAGAGAGGAGGGGGAGGGGAGAGAGAGAGGAGAGAGGGGGGAGGGGGCAGGCCAGCAGGTGGAGCATTTGCTTTGAATGTGGTCCACCTGGATTAAATCCCAGGCACTCTATATGCTTCCACAATCACCACCAGGAATAATCTGTGAGCACTGAGCCGCCAGTGAGTCCTGATGACAGCCAGGTGTGCCCTCCCAATAAAAACAAAACAAAACAAACAAAAGAGTATAAAGTAGCCAGTATTATTTTGAAGTCAGGTGAACCAAGATTCAGTCCCAGACTTACTAACCTGTATGACCCTGGTCAACCTTATCTAATCTGTAAATAAAACTACTACTTACTGACCTTTAAGTCTTTATAGATGGTCAAATAATGTATGTTAAAGCATCTGCACTATAGGCAATTAACTAAGACCTTATTTAACCACTTAATTATCAAATATACCAACATTTTGTTGGTATTCATAGCTGTTTCCTTAACTAAGAATTAAAATAAACAAAAAGCACTCATTCAATTCATTCAAATCGGGGGCCAGAGAGATAGCATGGAGGTAGGGTGTTTGTTTACCTTGCATGCTGAAGGATGGTGGTTTGAATCCCGGCATTCTACACGGTCCCCAGCACAGCGGGTGTGACCCAACCCTCCCCCCCCAAAAAAACAATTCATTCAAATCACGACATTTTAGCATTTTAAACAATGCCAACAAAATTTCCAAGACATTAAATTCAGACTCAGAAATAGAAATCACGTGTTTACCAATTAATCAAAAAATATAAAGATATCCTCAGGAGAAAATGCCATTTTACACCTAGCCTACTTTATTATTTATTTCTATTATAGTTCTAATTAAGTGCTCACTGAAAAGATCTGGTCACTTTAGACTCCATTAGGAGCTGTAAGGTTCAACCAAAATAATTTAAGGTCTAACAAGTTCCAGGCATCACAAACTGCTTTTTTTTTTCTCTTTTTTTGGTTTTTGGATCACACCCTGCAGGACTCAGGGATTACTCCTGGCTCTATGCTCAGAAATTGCTCTTGGCAATTTGGGATGCCAGGATTCAAACCACCATCCTTTGGCATGCAAGGCAAACGTCTTACCTCCATGCTATCTCTCCAGCCCCACAACTGCTATTTTTATAGACTTGAATATCATATGGTTTCAATTATCAAATTACTGATAATTTATTAGTTCTAGGGTCCACTAGCTACCTATCCCAAATGTGTACAACTTCAACAACTCCCACGTGAAATCATACAAACCAAAGATCAGTTATAAGCAAATGATAGAGTTGGAATGTTAGTACAGTGGGTAGGAAGCTTGCCTTGCACACGGCCAACCTGTGTTCAATCCTGAACACCTCATAAGGCCCCAAGCACCACCAGAAGTGACCCTGAGCACACAGCCAGAAGTTCATCCTGAATACTGTTGGGCTTGCCTCCCAAAAGAGAAAAAAACGATAGCTACTTAAACACATCACCTCATCAGATGCTCTCTAGGTACTTCAGAACTTAAAATGCTAAACATATTTCTTAAATTAAATATATGAAAATATAAAATATTTTCAGGGAGGTGGGTGTTTCTGAATAGACAGTACAAATATTTGCCTTGCACATGGCAAACATTGGTCTGACCTCAGTACAGAGCCAGAAGTAAAGTCTCAAGCACTACTGGGTCTAACTCACCCCAAAAGGGGGAGAGAATATATTTTTGGAATTACAAACAGAAAATATGGAACACAATTTTTGAGGACATAAAACTGTGCAGAAATAAGGAGACATACTTTCAATGTATGTTTTACACAGTTTGAACATCACAAGTATATGGATGACTTGCTAGTTAATAATAACTGCCATTTTTGGTTGGTGGGAAAGGGGTCATTGAGAAAGCACGAAAAAAGCAAGAGAAAGCAAGAGAGAAACCTCAAAGGCTGGGACACAAGCTTAGCATGGTATACCAATCTGCCTTATTTGTTTTTCATTTATTTTCACCTTCCCTTCTAATTTTTGCTGTCAAGATCAGCATGGGTCAAGGAACACCTTTCAGCACTTACAGTCATGCTTGCTAGGAATTGCGGGCACATTTGAACTGCAGTGTTTGCAACAAATTACACACCTGATTGTACAACTTGCGTCAAAATTCAGATTCTCTGTTGTGGAACCAGCTAATGTCAAGAGACTGCACTCTTGCCATGTCAAATGCCCAGGGCCAAATTCTCAGCAGCCCATGGTTGCAATCGATAAGGTCTACCCTGGAGCCTCACTAGGTTTGTTTGCTAACAACATCTAACTTTCTGTGATTTTGGGCTATACCTGATTCTGTGCTCAGTACTGTCCCCCTGGCCATGGAGTGGGGACATACATGCACACCTTATGTAGTGCCAGGATTTAAAAGAGGTTGACCATGAGTAAGGTAAATGTCTCAAGCAAGCCCCTGTACTATCTCTCCAGATCCCAAAGCAAAGAAAAGCCAAGAAATAGTGCTCAAAGTTCAATTGTCTTTCCACACCCCTCCCCACAAAATCACCTCCACACTGTCCGGTAGCCTAAGAGTGCTCCATGGGAAACTAACGTGACCCCCACCATCAAGTTACCACTGTCCACTGAGTCAGCCATGAAGACAGAAGACAATATATTTTTATGCTCAATAAGGATGTCAAGGTTAAATAACAAACACCAGATTAAATAGGCTGCAAAGAAGCCTGTAACTCTGATATAGCCAAGCTCAACACCCCAATCAGACCTAATGGAAAGAAACAAATGTGCAGCGGGCTCCTGACTGCAATGCCATGTTGCCAACAAAATTGGAATCATATAAAGAGAGTCCTGCTAGTTAAAAAACCTGTCCCCTCACTATTTGAAGAAAGAAAATGAGAGAAAAAAAGAAAAAAAAATTTAAAGAAAATTCTGGGGTCAGAGCAATGGCGCAGCAGTAGGGATTTGCCTTGCACGCAGCACCCAGGATGGACCGCAGTTAGATCCACCTGCATTCCATATGGTCCCCCAAGCTAGGAAGATTTCTGAGTGCATAGCCAGGAGTAACCCCTGAGTTTCACGGGGTGTAGCCCAAAATCCAAAAAAGGGGGGAAAGAAAATCCTGTCTTATGAATTGCGAGGACATGAAATAAGTTAGTCAACAAAAAGACCTAAGAATATGTGAAGAGTTCACTTTATACAACAGGGAAGGGAGATAAATTAATTCCCTCTCTACTACCAATTTCTGTAAGACTCCTTGTATTTTGGGCAGGGGAGAGAGGGATGAAAAGAAGGAAAAGAGAGGGGAAAAAAAGAATCCTGTAATTTGCACCTGGGGATATGGAATCTGGTAAGAAGTAGTTCCTCCAAGAGCCAGGTTTTTTTTTTCCAATCTTTTGCCAATATTAACAATTCCCTCTATGCTCTTAAAGGTACTCATCTACACCATATTTTGTAGCAAATTACAATTTAAAAAAAGAGAAAGACTGAGTTAAATCAAAAACAAAGGTTCCAGACCCTTTTTCACATAAATAGCACCACAAGTCTTTTTTTTTTTTTAATTCGACAGGTGAGTTGTTACACACTCCTTAGTGGATTCCAACTCCCATGGCCACCATCCTGCTTGCACCACAATTCTACAATAAGTTCTTAGACGGGTCTCAAACTCAATTTACCTGTGGAATGCAGGAGGCAAAGTCAGGGTGATCCTTGAGTGCAAAGCCAGTAGTAAGCCTTGAACATTGGGGTGTGTGACCCAAACAACTAAAACAAAACAAAACAAAAAAAGATTCCTCTAGGGCAGGGCCACAAAATGTTGTATGGAGGGCCGTTTGCGGCCCGCAAGTTGAGACCCCTGTTCTAAGAGTAACACTGGGGGGGGGGGGGGGGAAGAGGGCTGGGGGTGGGTTTGGAAGATGCAATCCAGACAGCTCTGCTATGAGATTCCCATTTAAAAAGAGGGAGTGGGTCCAGAAAATGGTTCAGTGGCTTAGAGAATTAAGTGTGAAATCTGAGCTAAATACCTGCTGCATGAAATGCACAACTGATTCTTAATGATCTGGTGAAGAAAAAATGGGACCCAAGAAAGGAGAAAATCAAAAATGTTTTAAGTCTCAGGGAAAGAATAAAGAGATTAAAAGGTTGGGCCAGGGTGATAGCAGTAGGCCATTTGCCTTGCACATGGCCGAGCCTGGGTTTGATCCCTGGCTTCCCATATGGTCCCCTGAGCCTTTCAGGAGCGATTTCTGAGTGCAGAGTCAGGAGTGCCACCATATGTGACCCAAAAACCAAAACCCCCCCCAAAAAAGTGCTTGCCTTGAGTACAGCCAGCTCCAATTTGATTCTCAGCACATGGTATCATCAGAGTACAGCCCAGAACAACCTCCAAGAACAGAACCAGAAGTAACCCCCAAGTATCTCCAGGTGTGACCAAAATCCCTCCCCCACAAAATGTTATAGATCCGACTTTGTTCAAGAGCTTTAAAAAAAGTTTTACATTTATTCATCAATCCCTTTTGGTTTTGGTCTCCCTCCTCATAAAACTATTGAATAATAATTTGGATTCCCTCTAAATAAAGAATATAATGAGCAAGTGGTTCAAAATCCACTTCTAACCCACAGAAAGCAGCAGCAGTTTTGGACAGCAGTCTGTGTTGTTGCGGGAGATGGGGAGACTGGTAGTGCTTGGGGTTTGACACCAAAAACTGTTCAGTGGGTAGTTGGTACTAGAGATCAAACTAAGAGTCTCTACAGCTGTGCTCACAAGGTAGTTTTCATTTTTTTCTAATCCCCTAACAGATTTGTTGTTGATTTTGTATGGAGGATTTGCAAAGTGGTATGGCTGCAGCATTCACACAATTAGATCACACTCTTCGTTGAGGCACACTTGCATGTATGATAGGGGTTGTAGTAGCTACTTACACAAGTACTTATTGAGGAACACACTTCTTGGCCATGGAACTGGGAGATCTTTCTAGTTCTGTGCTAGCTGAAGACTAGCATTCCTTTTAGTGATATTTCTACAGACCTGGCTGCAGAATGACTGACTATGAATTGTGATGCCAGGAATGATGACAGGTGACAACTGTCAAACAGTAGAGTTGGCAAAATATACCCACTGAATGCGACACCAGGGAAATAATCCATCACCAAACACTTGCGAGGCAGCTCTCTAAGCCCCTGCACTATTTAAAAGAGCGCACAGACCCACAGAAAGTTTTTAAAAGTCTCACAAACTGTAGGCAGCATGAGGCTGGAATCCCTAGCTGCATGTAATACCACATCATTGCTATTGTGATCTCCAGCACCACAACTGTTAAGAGTTCCAGGACATGGGGCCAGAGCAATTGCAAAAACTGTAAGGCGTCTGCCTTGCCCACACTAGCCTAGTACGGACTGTGGTTTGATCCCCTGGCGTCCCATATGTTCCCCCAAGCCAGGAGCGATTTCTGAGCACATAGCCAGGAGTAACCCCTGAGCGTCACCGGGTGTGGTCAAAAAAAAAAAAAGCTCCAGGACAACACAACCAACACAGCAACAAGTGTACTAACCAAGTATGCAAACATCACATCAGCAAAACTAATGAGAGGAGAGTGAAGGGGAAAAATTAACCCATACATGCTTTAAGAAACTTTATAAAAGAACAGAAAACAGCCACAAAAGTACTATAAAGTAGGCTGGAGCAATAGTACAGAAGGTAGGGCATTTGCCTTGCACACAGCCCATCCAGATTCAATTGTCAACCTCTTCTATTGTCTGCTGCGCCTGCCAGAAGTGATTCCTAAGAGCAGAGTCAGAAGTAGCCCCCTTAGTGTTCAATAATTCTACTATAAATATTAATGAGAACTGGACCACAATACAGAGGGAAAGCCCTAAAAATTACTTTTAGAGGCTAGAAAGATAGCACAGTAGGTAAAGCACTTGTCTTGCACACAGTCAATCCAGGTTTGATCCTCTGCACTGCACAGAGGGTCACATCACAGTATTTAGAAGTAAGCCCTGATGGGTATAAATTATAGGAACAAAAACAAAACTTTGGGGGGGGTAGCTAAAAATTTTTGATAGCTATATGGGGAAGGTGGGACAAGAGCAACCAAGACCATAACCAATGATGTGTCAAACTTGGGGCCTCATGCAAATAAGGAATGTGCTCAAGTCCTTAAGAGATATCTCCACACTTCAGGGAAGCTTAAAAATAGAAGTTAGGTGAGTAGGAGTGATAGTTCAGTGGGTAGGGTGCTTGTCCTATATGTGGATGACCCAGGTTCGATCACCAGCATCCCATATGGTCCCCCAAGCCCACCAGGAGTGATTACTGAGTGCAGAGCCAGGAGTAACATCTGAAGACTGCCAGGTGTGGCCCCAAAACAAAAACAAAAAAACATGTTTAGGTACCACAGGTATTTTGAGGTGCTTTCCTTCCATGTAGCCAACCTCACCAGATCAATCCCTAACACCACTTTTTTTTTTTTTTTTTTTTTGGGTTTTTGGGCCACACCCTGCAGTGCTCAGGGGTTCCTCCTGGCTGTCTGCTCAGAAATAGCTCCTGGCAGGCACGGGGGACCATATGGGACACCGGGATTCGAACCAACCATTCGAACCAACCACCTTTGGTCCTGGATCGGCTGCTTGCAAGGCAAACACCGCTGTGCTATCTCTCCAGGCCCCCTAACACCACTTTTTAATAGTCAGTCCCACAACAGAGCTAGTCATATACTTGAATATTGCAGAATATAGCCCAAGTCCCCCAACCCCTTAAAAAAGTTGTTTCTGGGCCCGGAGAGATAGCACAGTGGCGTTTGCCTTGCAAGCAGCCGATCCAGGACCAAAAGTGGTTGGTTCAAATCACGGTGTCCCATATGGTCCCCCGTGCCTGCCAAGAGCTATTTCTGAGCAGACAGCCAGGAGTAACTCCTGAGACCACCGGGTGTGGCCCAAAAACCAAAAAAAAAAAAAAAAAGTTGTTTCTACATTTGGAAAAATATCATTCTTCCACCATATCATGGGGATGGAGCAGTTAAAGCAGTTGGTATCTAAGTCGGCAGTAAGATAAAAAATATAATCACTAATGTTATGGTTCTTGAAACTCAAAGCATTAGTCATGCATTCCATAATGATGTTTCACTCAAGGACAGACTCAAGTATGATGATCTTCCTAATAGGCAATTAAATAGTCTAAGAAGGTAGTAGACCATTACCAAGGTAAAACCTTTTTCACAGCTGAGAATCAGATGCAGAAAACCACAGGACTATACCAACCACATTTGCGTAATTACACTTGATGATTTTTACAATGAAATTTGTCCGAATAGGTCTGGAGTGATACCACAGAGATAGACCTTTGGCCTTTCACGCGGCTGACTCAGGACAGACCCGGGTTCAGTTCTTGGCATCCCATATGGTCCCCCAACCTGCCAGGAGCAATTTCTGAGCACAAAGCCAGTAGTATAACCCTGAGTGTTGCTGGTGTGGGTCCCCCTCAAAAAAGAAATTTGTCAGAATATATCCTGTCATTGACACATGACTCAATTACAATAAAATATACTAAAACAAAAACAATAGTAACCAGCCATTACCAGATAGTAAAATGTCCTTATATTATAAAATCTGAGGATTCCTGAGACTCTAATATATTTAATTATTAATTCATGAAAAGTAGTGATAATCCTATACATTAAGTTAGAAAAACGATTATATACCCAAAAAAAGTTCAGGAAAAAAACTTACATTAGCTACAAATCATTTTTTTTTTTTTTTGGGGTTTTGGGCCACACCCGGCGGTGCTCAGGGGTTACTCCTGGCTGTCTGCTCAGAAATAGCTCCTGGCAGGCACAGGGGACCATATGGGACACCGGGATTTGAACCAACCACCTTTGGTCCTAGATCGGCTGCTTGCAAGGCAAACGCCGCTGAGCTATCTCTCCGGGCCCAGCTACAAATCATGATTTTTATCAAAGATCAAGAGTCTCTTAATTGCTTTAGAACCCAACATATTATAATATTGACAGTAAAATACAGAAAGAAAGTCCTGAGATTTTTAGTACAACAAGTAAGAAGATTCTTACAGATGGCATACAGCTGAACGGGGTTATAGCTGAGCTAGATTCCCAGCACAACATCTGATTCCTTGAATACAGACCCAGGAGAAAGCCCTGAGCACAGCAGATATGTCCAATAAAATAATAATAAAGTTCAGAAAGAAATTCAGCTTCGCTCAAATAGGTATTTGAAGGGAGGGGGAATTATTTTTAAGAGATTTTTGCACACAAACAGAAATATATACTGGAGAGAGGAGAGGAGAAAGGAGGGGAGGGGAAGGGAGTGGAGACAAAGAAAGAGACTGGTAGTGTTCAAGGCTTACTCCAGGATCTACACACAAGGATCATTCAGGCAAAGCTCCAAAGACGGTAAGAGTTGCTATGGCTTATTCTCTTGAGCTGGAGGCTAGCTCTAGCCTGCATGGGGTTTGGGGAGACCCCATGTGGAAGGACTTCTCCCTAACTTGGGTGTGCTGGGAGCCTTGATAGGCCCTAGCCTTCCCCTCTTCTGCCCCCGGCCTCCAGGCCTTCTGGGGTGGCAGCCCAGGAGGCCAGAAATGGTGGGTCCTAAGTTGGAGTGTGCTGAGATTTGCTTGGTTGCGCTGTTTGTCACTGGCAATTTCTGACCAGTCTACATATGGAAAACCGCGCGGGGGCACGCACTGCATGTATTAAGAGTATTCCTTATCTTTATGTTATGTTTTGCGTATCCAGAATGTCCCTTTTGTATTCTGCCCTTTCCCACACCCCTACAAAGCTCATTTTTACTCCTTAACTCTCTTGCCCCCCCAAACATCACTAACCCACATTACTCTTTTTCACTTTAGTACTGCACAATCCTAATCACAGACCAAAGCCGTGCATTGTGTGTAACAACCCCAAACTGTTTCAAAAGACAAAATGACACGTATTTCTTTTGAATATTTTTTTTATTATTTTTTTATTTTGAATTATGAGAACAAAAGATGCAAAGAAAGAGGATAAGGTAAAGTTACAGTGGAAGGACAATCACCCATAACATAATTATCAGAAGAAGTCCCCTTGCTGATATCTTAACTTTGAACTTTCACCAAAGAAAGTTAAGATAAATAAAACAGAATCCATGTGCAATTACTTTGTCCCTCAAGTCTCCAGATTGTAGCACATTATAATATTTCTTAACAGCACACAAGGCAATCTAAAGCCATCAAACTTACGTAACTCCTTAAACATTAGAGGCATAGTATTTTTTACATTTCCATGTACATGCATATTAGCTTAAGTTAACCTCAAATTTTAAGTGGGTGCGTTTTAAGGATTAGAGTCAAAGGAGCACAGTAAAAACGGTGTTAGAGTGGCAATTGTTGTTTGCATAGGCCCACCAAAATATGAGAGGCATGGAAAGGAATAACCTTGGCCTAAATACAAAGAGATCCTACCCCTGAAGTTTCCTGGCATAAGACCAGCTCTAGGCCTCAGGAAAGTTATCGTTCGATCCAAGACTTTGTCTGTAGTGCCAACACACTTTTCACACAGTCTCTGTTGTTGGTCTCATGTTTCTGTATTAAAGATTCTGGAATCTGCATGTCCTACATTGAAGTCATGATGTGGAGTGCCTTCTCGTTTCACCTCACCATGAAAGGGCAATGCAGGAAACCCTTTCCTGTAAGCAGGTTGTTGTTGTTGTCTTCTCAGTGTTAAGGGAAGTCTCTTTTGAGCAGGACGATGTCTGAGCAGTGGTACGGTCTTCCATGGTAGAGGATTGCTTCCAGGTGATGTTATAGACAAACCTCACAATTAAGGGGCAATACAGCAAGCCCTGTCCAGTAAGCAGGTCTTTGTTCTTGTTGTCTTCTCAGTGTTAAGGGGTGTTTCTTTTGAGTAGATGTCAGAGCAGCTGTAGGGTCTTTCCTGGTACAGGAATGCCACCAGGTGATGTTATATACAACCTTGGATGTTTTGTAAATGTCTTCTGTAGATCAAGGGGTGAATGGAGAATGCCCATTCTTCTGAGGCCTGTGCCAGGTCTTTATGTCAATGTTCAGGGTGAAAGGTCTCATTGCACTACAAGATTTTTATTAGATAAGAACTTATTGGTATGTATAGTATTTTTCCATGTTAGTGTGCCTACGCAAACAAGATATAAAGCCACGTGGTGCTATCAGATATATGGGGGCATAAGAACATTTCCAACAAGACCCATGACTTGGTTCAAACATAAGTATTAAACTGAGGGATTCTTTCACACCAAATTCCATATTGAGCAGTTCACAAAGAGAAGATAAAAAACATGGGGGGGGGGATCATCACTGTATAAGAAAGTATTTAGCAAAAGTTATAGCCGTCAAAGAAAACACCCATAAAATGTTGAAAAGATATGTGTCCTTTTTATGCCTTTTAAAATAGTTGGGTGGGTGTTAACTCTAGGGCACCACTTTGGTCTGTGACTTAGGACTCAACAGTACTTAAGTTAGAAAGGGTATAAAAGGAGTAATGATGATAGGAGTTAAAGAAGTTAAAGAGAAATATGAACTTATGAAGGGGTATGCAAAAGGGCAGAGTAAAAAATGGACATTCTGCATACATAAAAACATAATTCAATGATAGTGAGTACTATTAAAGTTTCTTGTGAGAGTACTATTAAAGTTTCTTGTGAGAGTACTATTACAGTTTCTTGTGAGAGTACTATTACAGTTTCTTGTGAGAGTACTATTAATGTTTCTTGTGAGAGTACTATTAATGTTTCTTGTGAGAGTACTATTAATGTTTCTTGTGAGAGTACTATTAATGTTTCTTGTGCCAAACCTCCTCCTGCTAGCCTCCCGGCTCCCAGGAAGGAGAGATCCTTCAAGAAGCTGGGAGACCAGAAGCTCAGAGCCCCACCCAGACCCTCCCTAAGGAGCCGCATGGATGGTGGGGGGGAAGGCCTAGGGTACCTTCAAGCTCCACCAAGGGACCCACCCTCACCCCCAGGACTGCTAGAATATGTGGTCCCCTCTGTACCTATCCTATTACTTAGTAGTCTTGCACCTGTTTGGTCCTGATGCCTCCCTTATTTCCCCCTCTAATTGGGAGGCAGGGCTAGGTAGTTCAAGTTATGTGGTTTTGTTTGAAGAGAAGAAAAGTAATAAACTGGGGTAAAAGTCTAATACGCCGAAAATAAGCGAATTCTTCTAGAGGCTCTCGTCATCGGTTTGAGAGACGAAGGAGAAAAAGAAGGTGAAACACTCCACCATTACAAAAAGAAGTGTCAAATATCTATTAAGGATTCCAAAAATAACGCTAAGCACCACAAAAACAAAACAAAACAAACAAACAAAAAATGCCATGGTCTTGAGATAAGCAACATGGCAGAGCACATAAAGAGAAAAGAAGGGGCCGGAGAGATAGCATGGAGGTAAGGCATTTGCCTTTCATGCAGGAGGTCATTGGTTCGAATCCCAGCGACGCATATGGTCCCTCGTGCCTGCCAGAAGCAATCTCTGAGCCTGGAGCCAGGAATAACCCCTGAGCACTGCTGGGTGCTACCCAAAAACAAGATGGCTACAGCCAGAACCCAAGGGTGTGTTTTTTTTGGTTTTGTTTTTATTTTTGGTTTTTTGATTTTTGGGTCACACCAGACAGCACTCAGAGGTTACTCCTGGCTCTATGCTCAGAAATTGCTCCTGGCAGGCTCGAGAGACCATACGGGATGCCGGGATTCGAACCACTGACCTTCTGCATGCAAGGCAAACGCTTTACCTCCATGCTATCTCTCCAGCCCCTCAAGGGTATGGTTCTGATATAGCAACTCTCTTGCAACCATGCCAATGTTAAAGTGTAAGCTCTGTTGCACCACAGACTAGTATGAGATCCCTTAACACAATGCCACAAGGGCAAAAGTACATGCATTATAAATACATTATAACATACACACAAGAGGATTTTCCTTCTACTACTAAATAAGCACACCTATAGATCCTAATAAGTTAGTGATGATTTATTTCCATTATCACCCAAGAAAATTGAAGACATTATAGTTGAGGATACTGACTGAAACTGAGCACTGTCAACTACAAAAAAAAAAACAAAAAAAAACCCTCAATGAAATCATTTCCAACCCTTCCATTTTCTTTAAAAATATAAAAAACAAAATAGTTTAACTTTCCTCCTGTAACTCAATGTAATTTATAGAGATGTACATATACTTTGTAGTCATCTTTTTACTGATACACTGATAATCAATGTTAATAGTTCACAAAAAAATAAAAACATCTAAGTTTCACAAACATGAACCAATGAAAGTTATAACATCTACTATGGGACACAAAAACTGGGGACAGAGACAGTACAAGTGAAGTGTGGGCACTGTATCCATTTGAACAGGATTCAGTCCATGGCACCAATATAATCATCCAATCACTATCAGAAGTGATCCCTATGAAGAGCCCTTAATTCTGCCCAAAACCAACTACACTATTAACAATTATGTAACAAACAGGACAACCTAGAAGAGAGGCAAATACGTAAACATTCAACATGTTTCAGACTGAAACATGATCCAAGACTGAATCAGAAAATCTGAACAGTAAAGCCCATGAGAACAGTGCAAGTCACCGAACACAAACCAAAACCTAGGGAAGTTTCTCTACTTAAATAACTTCTTTTTTGTTTGTTTGTTTGTTTGTTTTTGGGCCACACCTGGCAGTGTTCAGGGGTTACTCCTGGCTGTCTGCTCAGAAATAGCTCCTGGCAGGCACGGGAGACCATATGGGACACCAGGATTCGAACCAACCACCTTTGGTCCTGGATCGGCTGCTTGCAAGGCAAACGCTGCTGTGCTATCTCTCCAGGCCCTTAAATAACTTCTTTACTTAATGACATCAAAAATACAAATTACCCATCTCAAATCTTCCCTAAAAATTAAACACATTTTCCAAAGCCATTTCACTGATTTTGAGACCAGTCTTAAAATGAGCTCAAAACAGCAGAGACCAGGGCTGCAGAGTTGGTAGATAGCAGGGCTGTGGAGCTGGTAGATAAATGATTCGACTCCGACTTCTCACTCAGTTTTTCTGTACTTCTGACTCCGACTCTGACCCCAGGTACCCAAAATTTCCTCCCATTCAGACTCCTCAGCCCTGACAAAGACATCACACATACAATAAAGAAAAAGGCCAGAAATGGCTCAAAGAGCTGATGGTGCATGTTATGCAAGAGAAAGCCCCAAGTTTGATCCTGGCACTGTACTGTGTTTCAGCAGTCTGGAGTAGTCAACCCAATCTCACCTCTACCCCTCCCAAGTTGTGTCTCAAAACAGAAGAAGGATAACTATGTGGTAAACAGAGGCAAAAGTCCTCAACAAAATACAAGCAAGCCGAACAAGCAATATATATTAGAACTGGAACATGGTCAAGTCAGATTTATTTTAGAAAAGCAAGGACAGTTCAGTATCTGCTAAACCCTCTTGATATAAAAGGAAGGTCAAAATCATGGGAGTATCTCAATAGATGAGCACAAACCACTTGGCAACATTCAACATCCTTTAATCATTAAAAGCTAAACCTCTAAGATCTAACACTATTGAAAGCCCAGGACCCAACTTACAGCAAATAAATGTTAAAATATATCAGAATTATAAGAGTTGTGAGCTGGGAGGGAAGCTGGGGTGGAGGGGCAGAGTCATGGACTGGTGAGATTCGAAGTGGGAACATTTTCTGCTTGAAGTCCTATATTATAAACAACTTTGTATATCATGGTATCTAACAAAACCAAAAAATTTTAGCCACACCCACAATTCAGGTGTTACACCTAGCTCTGCTGGAATTAGGCCTAGCAGTGCTAGGGAGACCACATGGGATGATCGGGATCAAACCCAGGTCAGTCCCGTGCAAGGCAAGCACCCTTCCCTTTATCATTCAGCCCGCCCCCCCCCCCAAAGTGTCTTAAAGAAACCTTCAAAAGGCACATGAAAAAATGCTCCTCATCACACTAACCATCAGGGAGCTGCAAATCAAAACAACTATGAGATACCATCTCTTTTTTTTTTTTTTTTTTTTGGTTTTTGGGCCACACCCGGCAGTGCTCAGGGGTTACTCCTGGCTGTCTGCTCAGAAATAGCTCCTGGCAGGCACAGGGGACCATATGGGACACCGGGATTCGAACCAACCACCTTTGGTTCTGGATCGGCTGCTTGCAAGGCAAACGCCGCTGTGCTATCTCTCCGGGCCCGAGATACCATCTCATACCACAGAGATTGGCATACATCACAAAGAATGAGAACAATCAGTGCTGGCAGGGATGTGGAGAGAAAGGAACTCTTATCCACTGCTGGTGGGAATGCCATCTAGTCCAACCTCTATGGAAAGAGATATGGAGATTCCTCCAAAATCTCGAAATTGAGTTCCCATTCGACCCAGCTATTCCACTCCTAGGGATATACCCTAAGAACACAAGAATACAATACAAAAACCCCTTCCTCACACCTATATTTATTGCAGCACTATTCACAATAGCCAGGCTCTGGAAACAACCAAGATGCCCTTCAACAGATGAATGGCTAAAGAAACTGTGGTACATATACACAATGGAATATTATGCAGCCGTAAGGAGAGATGAAGTCATGAAATTTTCCTATACATGGATGGACATGGAATCTATCACGCTGAGTGAAATAAGTTAGAGGGAGAGAGAGAGAGACACAGAATAGTCTCACTCATCTATGGGTTTTAAGAAAAATAAAAGTCATTTTTGCAACAATCCTCAGAGACAATGAGAGGAGGTCTGGAACTTCCAGCTCACTTCATGAAGCTCACCACAAAGAGTGGTGAGTGCAGCTATAGAAATAACTACAGAGAACTACCATAATCATGTGAATGAATGAATGAGGGAACTGGAAAGCCTGTCTGGAGTACAGGTGGGGGTGGGATGGGATGGAGGGAGATTTGGGACATTGGTGGTGGGAATGTTGTACTAGTGAAGGGGGGTGTTCTTTACATGACTGAAACCTAATCACAATCATATTTGTAATCAAGATGTTTAAATAAAGAAAAAAAAAAGAAACCTTCAACAAGACTGGCATAAATAAAAGTATATGAAATAATAAATGCCATATATATATATATATATATATATAAAACAAACCAACAGCCAGCATCATCCGCAACAGTGACAAACTGAAAACCTTCCTTTGAGAAAAATAAGACAAAGATATTCACACACCACACACCACTATTATCCAAGAGTTACGAATGGCCTAGCAAGAGCAATTAAGGGGAAAAAAAATTGGAAAGGATATTACTATCTATTCATGACATGATAAAATGCATAGAAAAATCCCAGGACTCCAATAGCTAGTAGAAAAGAAAAAGTGGTAAAGTACTTCATTAATATACAATATACAATGTGTCATATATATCAAATAAACCACTAAAAAGAAAATCAAAGAAAAATTCTCATTTAAAAATCACATCAAAGGGCTGGAGCAATACATACCCAACTTAGGTTCAATCATTGGCATCCCATATGGAATCCTGAGCACACCAGGAGTAGTTCCTTAGTGCAGTCAGGAGTAACCCTGAGCATCACCAGGTATGGCTAAACAAATTTTAAATAATAAAAAGATCAAAAAAATCTCATCAAGAAAATTTAATAATTTAGACTAAATCTAACCAAAGAAATTAATACGACCTTTCATCAAAAAAAGTCACAAGTATTACTGGAGGAAAGAAAAAAATGTTAGCATAAGATATTTCATGCTCATAGATTAGAAAAACATTAAATATCAATAATACCAAAAACAATGGACAGATGAATATTTAGATTTATAAAATATCCTGGATAGCAAAAGTACTCTTAAGAAAAAAAGAAAAATGGAGACAGCACTCCCTAATTTTAAGCTGTACAACAAACTGTGTAGTAATAAAAGCTACAGGGTACTAGAATAAAAACAAAGAGATCAATGGAACAAAACTGAAAGCCCAGAAGAAAGCCACACATAAACATACAGACAACTAATTTATAACAAAGGAACAAAGAGCTTACTATGCAGAAAGTCTCCTAAAAAATACTAGGGAAATTAGAAAAGGCTAGAGACAGCTCAACAAACTGAAGCCTGCTTGGCACATAGGAGGCTCAGGTTCAATCCTTGCATTCAGTATAATCGACGCCCGACCCCAAAACCCTACTCCTGTGTGCCAACAACAACCCTTGCACAGAGCTGGAAAAAAAGAATCCTGAGTATTGTTAGGTATAGCTCAGAAACAAAAATACTGAGAGGGGGTTAAAAGAGGACAAAAAAAAGGAGAGTTTGGGGGAAGCAGAGCCAAGGCCTCGGGTACATAGGTGGTATAGAAGAATGGTAATAGCCATCTACCCAAACCAGAGTTAATGACGCCCAAAGCAGGAGATGAAACGCCAACAGCCTGATGGTGGCAAGCTGGTTAATGGACAGTGGGAAAGAACTGGTTGTGAAGAGAGGTGCTGAAACATTATACTTCCTAGTTAACTAACTTTGTAAATCTTTTTTTTTTTTTTTTTTTTTTTTTTTTGGTTTTTGGGCCACACCCGGCGGTGCACAGGGGTTACCCCTGGCTGTCTGCTCAGAAATAGCTCCTGGCAGGCACGGGGGACCATATGGGACACCGGAATTTGAACCAACCACCTTAGGTCCTGGATCGGCTGCTTTCAAGGCAAACACCGCTGTGCTATCTCTCTGGGCCCTAACTTTGTAAATCTTAATTAAAAAATTAAAATTTCAATATAAAAATTAAAAAAAATTTTTAAAAAAATAAGACAGTCACATCCAATAAATAAAAAGGAAAAAAAAAAGAATAAAAGAATTGGACAAACTGCAGTAGAGGTAGAAAAATGAGATGAAAACTATGAAAGTCAGTGATGGAAAATGAACACTAGTAAAGGGATGGGTATTGAAACATACTGTATGGCTGAAACTCAACTATCAACAACTTCTTTTTTTTTTTTTGGTTTTTGGGCCACACAAGCGATGCTCATGAGTTACTCCTGGTGTCTGCTCAGAAATAGCTCCTGGCAGGCACGGGGGACCATATGGGACATCGGGATTTGAACCAACCACCTTTGGTCCTGGATCGGCTGCTTGCAAGGCAAACACCACTGTGCTATCTCTCAGGGCCCTATCAACAACTTCTATCTCAATCTCATGTGATTTACTTAACAACAACAAAAATTGGACAAAACTCTGCTCCCTGACTCTGCCAGCTTATCAAGAAAAGGGAAAGATCAGCCCAAAAGAATTTTGTGGAACTACTGCCCCAGACTTTTCTATGGATCTGGGCTCCTGTGTTAATTCAGGACAACTTCACTCATTGCTCTTAGCCATCTGTGTTGGATTCTCCTTTCTTGGACAATGGCAGATCTTCTGGTTTATCCTTTCTGAGTCTGAATCCCCCTCTCTGGTCTCTTTATTTGAGTACTATAGGAACAGTCCCCACTATCTGAAATAAAGTTTAGCTCCTTATTCCTGCACTCCTTCACCATTTTTCGCCTACAAACTCTACTCAGTTATTTCCCTTTTTTTTTTTTAATAATATCTTTAGGGGCTGGAGAGTAGCACAGCAGTGGGGCATTTCCTTTGCATGTGGCCTACCTGGGAGAGACCAGGTTTAATTCCTGGCTTCCCATATGGTCCCCTGGCCTGCCAGGGGCAATTTGTGAGTGCAGAGCCAGAAGTAACCCCTGAGCTCCGCTGAGTGTGGCCCAAATACCAACCCATCTATAAATAAAGTTTAAACAAATAATATCTTTATCTAAGCACCATGATTACGAATGTTTGTAGTTGGGTTTCCGTCATAAAAAGAACACCCCTATTCACCAGAGCAACATTCCCACCACCAGTGCCCCCATCACTCTCCTCCCCCATCCCCCTGCCTGTGTTTGAGACAGGCATTCTACTTCTCTCATGCATTAACATTGTCAGGATAGTTGTTAGCCTAGTTATTTCTCTAACTGCGTTCACCACTCTGTGGTGAGTTGCACATTGTGAGCCAGTCCTTCCAAGCCCTCATCTCTGATGTCTCTGTGCCTTTTTTTTTTTTTGGTTTTTGGGCCACACCCAGCATGCAGCACTCAGGGGTTACTCCTGGCTCTATGCTCAGAAATCGCTCCTGGCAGGTGCAGGGGACCATATGGGATGCCGGGATTCAAACCACCGTCCTTCTGCATGCAAAGCAAATGCCCTACCTCCATGTTATCTCTCCGGCCCCTGTCTAATTCTTAATAGCTTCACTACCACCACGATCATGATCACCATTCTCGCTTTTAGTGATACAATGATCAAAATTAGGGTTTTGTACATGCACAATTTTAATTTTTTTAGTTTTTAAAAATTGATACTGAGATACTGCAAATTACAATACTGTTAACTATGGTTTCTTGTATACATGGTTAAATCACAACTCATCTTACCAGTGTACCCACCTCTCTTCCCCAAGCCTAACAAAGTGATTTCTGAAAGTAGACAGAAGTAAACCCGGAGCACCACTGAGTATGGCCCCAAAACAAAGCAAACATCCACTGACTGACAGCAAAGTTAATAGTATATACACATAATAAAATACTACAGCTGGAGAGAAGGCATGGAGGTAAGGCATTTGCCTTGCCTGCAGAAGGTTGGTGGTTCGAATCCTGGCACCCCATATGGTCCCCTGAGCCTGCCAGGAGTGATTCTTTAAGCGTGGAGCCAGGAGTAACTTAAGCGGTGACGGACGGACGGACGGAAGGAAGGAAGGAAGGAAGGAAGGAAGGAAGGAAGGAAGGAAGGAAGGAAGGAAGGGAGGGAGGGAGGGAGGGAAGGGGAGGGGAGGGAAGAGGGATGGAAGGGAGGGAGGAAGGGAGGAGGGAGGAGGGAGGGAAGAAGGAAGGAGGGAAGAGAGGAAGGAGGGAGGGAGGAGGGAGGGGAGGGAGAGAGAGAGGAAGGGAGGAAGGAGGGGAGGGGAGGGAGAGAGAGAGGGAGGGAGGAAGAAAGGGAGGAAGGAAGGAAGGAAGGAAGGAAGGAAGGAAGGAAGGAAGGAAGGAAGGAAGGAAGGAAGGAAGGAAGGAAGGAAGGAAGGAATACTACAGGATCATTAACAAAATCCAGCTATCATAATCTCATGGATGAATTTAAAAGGTATGTTTAGTGAAGTAAGTCAACAAGACAAACATTACATTATTTTAATTAAATGTAGAATGATGCAGAGAAAAGATTATACAAAAACAAAGATGATTTAATAGTTACCAAGAACAGAGAGTTATATAAATTAAGCAAAAGCAACAAATGTATTACGAAGTACAAAAATTAGTTTTGTTTTTGCGGGCCACAGCAGGATATAAGCATAGTAGAGGCTATGTTCAGAGTCCACTCCCAGTGGTGCTGCAGAGAGAGGATTAAATGACAGAACTTTTATTTTTGGAATGTTCAAAATCCCTAAATAATGGTCTCTTAGATACAAATGATCCCAAATAATAATGCAGGGACAAGAATACCTGCCTTGCAAGCACATGGAAACAAGTTCAAATCTCTCTAATGATTCAACATGTACCAAGCACAATACTGGTAGGCCAGTTGTCTGTGATCTGTTACCACAAGTGATTTACAACCAGTGTCAGGTATATTTAAGTAGTCTAAAAATGGGGTACAACCTCCAGGAAACACTACACTGAAGAAGTGATATAAGTGACAGCCAAGACATGCAACCCCTGAACAGCATGTGTGAGTACCACAGAAACCCCTGACAAGCAATATAATGATAATCTGTTTATCAATTAGGATTGTAGCCCCTGGCTAGCACCAGAACTAGCTGAGAACCAGTGTGAATTCTGGCAAACACCACAGCTGAAATGAGATGGGAGCCAAACTGACACAATCAGACATGGGTGCAATTCACAGTAAAGAATGAGGGAAGGGGGTGCAAAAAGAACAAAGAAAGTTTAAATAAAGGCGAGCAATTATGAGCTTCAGGAAATATAAAGAAACAGAAAGGAAGTGAGCAGCATTGCAGAGTTCTGGTTCAGTAGTGGACATTTATGGGTCACAGCATTATAAAAACTGACTTTTATTTTAACCAGAATGTCTAATACAAAACAATAGGACAGAATGAGAATATTGGAACTGATAAAGTGGACAACATAATCTAAATGTCTAAAACTGACATACATATATATAATATATAAATATATATATATATTTAAGCATCTGAGAAAACAGCTAGAAGAGTTCTAGGTAATTACTATAAGGCAAGGGCCTTGGGTCTTTGAGGAAGTATTTTCCATTTAAACTCATGCACAGAACTGATTTAGGGGAAATAGGAAGGAATCAATGACTCCAACCAGTGCTGGGGGGGTCACCTGGTGCTAAAGATCTAACCTGGCCTCCATATTATCTCCCCAGACCAGTTTTAGATTTTTTTAAAAAAATAAAGCAAAACACAGGGGCCGGAGAGATAGCATGGAGGTAAGGCATCCCATATGGTCCCCTGAGCCTGCCAGGAGCAATTTCTGAGCATAGAACCAGGTGTTACCTGCCCCAACCCCCCTCCCCAAAATAAATAAAACAAAACAGGGGGGCGGAGCGGTGGTGCAAGCGGTAAGGCTTTTGCCTTGCACAGGCTAACCTAGGATAGACCACTGTTCAATCCCCTGGTGTGGTTCCCCACCCAAGCCAGGAGCGATTTCTGAGTGCATAGACAGGAGTAACCCCTGAGCGTCACCGGGTGTGACCCAACAAGCAAAAATAAAATAAAATAAAGCAAAACAAAACAAAACAAAAACCAAGACAACTATCAGGGCCAATGAGACACAGGCCAATGTTGATTTTTAGCACCCCCTGGTTCCCAAAACATCACCAGGAATGATCCCTGTACACCAAACCAGGTAGTACCCAGAGTAGCCCCTGAACATGGCCAGGGTAACTGAAAAAATAAATCAATCAATCAAAATAAAAAGCATTGTGAAATCTAACAAATACAGAAGAAAATACTTAAATATGTCCAGGATTATCAGTTATTATAAACTTCTGTACCAACCAGACCAAGTTCCCCTTTCTCATACTACCTGAATGTAACCACTTACCACCTTTTACAGTTTCATATCTTTTCATTAAATTTACCTGTTTTAAGTCCTGAACTTGTGGTTTACATTTGTTTTGTTTTACTTTGGGGCCACACTTGGTTTTGCTCAGGGCTTACTCCGAGCTTTGTACTCAAGGCATTTGTACTCAAAGCATGTGCAAGGCGAATTCCTTCGTCACTGTACTATCTCCCCCAGTCCACATATGGTTAAATTTTTTTGAACTTCGTACTAGTGAAATCAGGAGTTATGTATAATCATTTGCATACAAATGAGGCTTTTTCCTAGCTCTGCGCTCAGATATTGCTCCTGGCAGGCTTGGGGGAATCGTATGGAATGCGGGAATTGAACCCACATCTGTCCCAAGTCGGCTGCATGCAAGGCAAAGATGGTTTCTAAAGAGTTGGGAAAGTAAAAAAATAAAAACAGATCTGTCTGATTTCTATCACATACTTTATTACCATTGAAAAGTAAGCCACCACAAAATAATTCAGATAGAAGTGATAGTTTCGAACCCCAATACCCCAATACCCCAAGTGCTCCCCAAAGTCCTGCCTGGAGTAAGCCCTTGAGTGCCACCAGTGCAGCCCAAAATAAAATTTTTTCATTTTTAATTTAATTACTTAAAGTTCAGATAATTTGTTGATGTCCAAAGCTGGCTATTTTTCAATACTTGTCAACTTGGCACTGAAGTAAATGAAGCTGCTTAGGTCTCAAGAAAAACTGTTACCATTACCTTAAAGCAGGGGTCCTCAAACTTTTTAAACAGGGGGCCAGTTCACTGTCCCTCAGACCATTGGAGGGTCTGACTATAGTAAAAACAAAACTTATGAACGAATTCTTATGCACACTGCATATATCTTATTTTGCAATGAAGAAACAAAACAGATCCAAATACAATATGTGGCCTGCGGGCTATAGTTGAGGACCACTGCCTTAAAGAATAGGGAGTATCCATATTTAGGAGCATAAGTTTCCAAAAATAACATTTTTTGTCAGAGGAGGGTACAGTTAAGACAGAACTGGTATCTAGACTCAAGGTTCTGCATATGATGTCATCCTTCCTCATCATTTGAGATCCCCCTCCTTCCTCTTATCCCATTTTTTAGCACAGTTACAGTTACTGTAACATGTACTCACTCAGCCATGTGAATTCTCCATATGTACTTAATTAAACTTTTTTTCTCCCAATAAGCAAATATACCAACATAACTATACAGGGGCCAGAGAGGTAACACAGCGGTAGGGCATTTGTCTTAGACGCAGAACAGTGGTTCAAATCCCAGCATTGTATATGGTCCCCCGAACCTGCCAGGAGCGATTTCTGAGAGTAGAGCCAGCAGTAACCCCTGAGCACTGCTGGGTGTAATCCAAACAAACAAACAAAAAAATACCTATACATGTCTTAGAAAAGCCTACATGAGGGGCCCGAGAGATAGTATGGAGGTAAGGCATTTGCCTTGCATGCAGAAGGACAGTGGCTCGAATCACCACATTCCATATGGTCCCCCAAGCCTGCCAGGAGCGATTTCTGAGAGTAGAGCCAGGAGTAACCCCTGAGCACTGACGGGTGTGACCCAAAAATAAAAAAAATTTTAAAAAGAAAAAAAAGAAAGAAAAGCCTACATGAACTAAAGGACAATGCTGTCGAGTCAAAAGAAAAATTCTAAGTTCTGTAATATTCTCAATAAAAAATCCAAGACAGGCCTAAATTCAATAGTTGTATTTTTTTTTTTTTTGGTTTTTGGGCCACACCCTGTGATGCTCAGGGGTTGCTCCTGGCTTCTTGGGGGACCATATGGGACGCCGGGGGCTAGCGCAGGCAAGGCAGGCACCTTACCTCCAGCGCCACCGCCCGGCCCCCCAATAGTTGTATTTTTAAATTCTATATAATGTCCAACATCTCAAACAATTTATAATATCAGCAGCAACAATACTGATCTATTTCTGTTTAAAATTTTTTGAAGATTGACATAATTATCATATAAAAAATAATGTAGATGTCATGCTTTATGGCTAAACATTCGTTAACCCAAGAGTACTTATCCAAATTGAAAAGTACTTGTCTGTCACACACACAAAAAAAGACAATCTTTTTTTTTTTCTTTTCGTTTTTGGGTCAGACCCAGCAGCGCTCAGGGATTACTCCTGGCTCTATGCTCAGAAATCACTCCTGGCAGGCTCGGGGGACCATATGGGATGTTGGGATTCGAACCACTGTCCTACATGGAAGGCAAATGCCTTACCTCCATGCTATCTCTCCAGCCCCATAAAAGACAATATTCCAATATAGCTTGGTTTTTTGTTGTTATTGTTGTTGTTTTGGTTTTGGGGCCATACCCAGTGACACTCAGGGGTTACTACTGGCTCTGCACTCAGAAATTGCTCCTGGCTTGGAGATCCATATGGGACGCCAGGGGATAGAACCATGGTCCGTCCTAGGTCAGCCGTGTGAAAGGCAAACACCCTAATGCTTCGCCACCACTCCGCTCCATAGTTTAGTATTTTTAATCCAGTTATCAGGTCTGTCAAGTGAATAAAACAATTATTGCCAGTAGTATACTCTCTCATTCTACTGTTCATCAATCCTCATTCCCCTTTCATAACCTACTAATAGTAGTATTCATTCTGCAATACTTATTGCATGCCAGGCACCCTCTAAGCATAGCAGGTTATTTAGGATGTCCTGCAATAAGCTTATATTATAAAAGTTGGAATTTGGAGTACTAATTAGGTTGCTGACAAAATGCATAATGCAATATATTAAAAAGTATTTTCCACAAAAGAGCATTACGTTAAAAAAGGGTGAAGATGTGACTTGAAGGATAAGCAGAGTTCTGAATTGATAGGAACTGTGGGAAAACAGCATGTATTCCAAAATGGGAACAGCAAGAAAAGCAAAAACCAAAAGTCAATGTGTACAGAACTTGTTTAAAGAACAGCATCCATTTAGCTAGATCAAAAACCATATTAGCAAATACACAAAAGTCATACAAATGCATTCAATATAATTCATAAAACACTGAATACAGAAGAACCCAGAGATTTCTAAGAAAATAAAACAATGGTTGCATATAACTTAGAACAGGACAAGAGGCACTAATTCAATTAGGAAACAATCCTAATGAGATCCTGAGAACCTGAACTAAAGTGAAAGTAGATATGGAAAGATTAAAGCCAACATTACAGAAGTAAAAATGGTATACTATGACAGCTGGGTGCATGTAGAAAGAAAGAGACCATTTGAAGCCTTTGATGGGGAAGAAATTGGGATGTATAATTAACAGAAAATAGGCAAGTTAAGCAAAAGGTTGACTAAGAGTAACCAAGACTCTAGTCCAAACCAATACCGTACTTTCCGGAGTATAAGACGACGGGGCGTATAAGACGACCCCCTAATTTTGCAGTTAAAACATAGGTTCAGGCCTATATTCACTGTATCAGACAGAACGTTCCTGTGCTGCATGTGTTCCTGTGCTCATGTACCAGTGAGCCAATCACAACAAGCAAAGGTCCAAAGGTTATACTGTAATAGACTTCCTCTCTGTAGATTCCGGTCCAGAACATTGTCTAATTTGCATGCATAAAAAGCCTGCTTGGATTGGCTGAGTTAGAGAGGTGGTCCAAGCAGCCTTGCTGTGATTGGTGCAGGATCGAGTTGGAAAATTGGTTTTGTGGCAATATGCAGACAATTTTTGTTTAGCGGCATATTGAAACATTTTTCAGGATATACTCGGCATATAAGACAACCCCCGATTTTCGGTTGACTTTTTTTTGTTGTTTCAAACGTTCTTATACGCCAGAAAATACGGTAATAATCTTACTGTACTTCAGAAACACAAATCTTTCCTTCCTAAAAATAAATGTACTACCAGTGGTCCTCAAACTATGGCCTGCGGGCCACATATTGTATTTGGATCTGTTTTGTTTCTTCATTGCAAAATATGATATATGCAGTGTGCATAAGAATTCGTTCATAAGTTTTGTTTTTACTATAGTCAGACCCTCCAATGGTCTGAGGGACAGTGAACTGGCCCCCTGTTTAAAAAGTTTGAGGACCCCTGTTAAGTAACTAGACTCTAACATAAAGCTATAGTATGTAAATTATTAAAGCAGAGTATTTTCAAATTTGGATACCTTTTATGCATAACACACTTGTTTAGATGCTAAAACAAGCCACATTTTTAATAAAAATATATATGGGACTCGAGCAATAATATAGCAGACAGGATGATTGCTTTTAATGAGCTGTCACAGGTTCAATCCCCTAACACCCCAGATAGGCCCCAGAGCGAGGAGTAATTCCTGAGTACAGAGCAAGGAATAACCCAGGAGCCAGACCTTTGAATGTTAAGATGTCTTGAAAGTGCTCAATGCTAAAATATTTCAAAACCCCAAAAGGATATTATTTAATAAATAAGTAACAAGACACGGCTAATGACAGAAGAGAATTACAAATGATCCATCACTATAAGATGCTGGTAAGCAATTTCTTCTTTTCAAATCCTATGACCATCTTGCCTACGCTTTAGACAAGCTATGCAGGGTCGGAGCAGTGAGGCAAGCAGTAGGGCATCTGCCTTACATGCGCTTAACCTAGGACGGACCTTGGTTCCATCCCCTGGAGTCCCATATGGTCCCCCAAACCAGGAGCGATTTCTGAGAGCATAGCCAGGAGTAATCCTTGAGCGTCATTGGTTGTGGGCCAAAAGCCAAAATAAATAAATAAAAATAAACAAGCTATGCAACTATGTAGAGCAGTTTATGTTCTAGTAGATAATCCCTACCTTCAATGGGGAGCACTAAGGAAATCCACAAAGGACTTAAAGAAAATAAGTAAAAGGAATGAAGGGACAGTGAGAAAGTACAGTAGGTAAGGCACACACAGTCAACCCAGATTCAATCTCCTGCACCATATATGCTCTTCCTGCACCCCACCCACACCACCCCCACCTTCAGTCCTCACTTGGAATGATCCCTGAGCAGAGCCAGGAGTAAGCTCTGAGCATCACCAAGTGTGGCCATACATATATAGGAAAAAAAGTTAAAAGACTCAAAACAAAAAGAAAGCAAGTTGAATTCAACCAAGGAATGTTTTTCAAGTATACAGCACTTTCATAATTTAGTTAAGTATTACACAACAGCACAAAACCAGTGATCCAGTGTTTGAGTGCCTACTATTCAACAGGTAATGAAGTTACAAAATGAGTAACATATGACTCCTCCCTAGAACTTAGGGTTTATTTTCCTACATATCAAATACCAGAGACTCATCAGAACACCTTGATTTGCAGAGTATAACGAAATCTCTGAACTTCTTTAAACTTGTGATTTTTCATCCTAAAAATAGTATCAGAAAGAAACATGAGTGGTCTATTAAAATATCTAAAATATATGGGTCCAGAGATAGTTCAGCAGGTATGGTGCTTGCGTTGCTCAGTTCAGTTAACCTAGGTTTGATCCTCGGCATAACCATGTTCCCCTGAGCCCCACCAGGAGTTGCCCCACCAGAAGTGATCCCCAAGCTCAGAGCTAAGAGTAAGCCCTGAAAACTTTAGGGTATGGCCTAAAAACAAACTAACAAAAAGATTCATAGATAAAACTCATGCTAATTACCAAACTGGTATCACCAAATTCTGATTAGATGTTTAAGAATGACATGTTTGACACAGCAAATCCAAAGATTGACTATATACAAGGTCATCCATCATCTTATTCTAACCTGAGAAAACTCTCAAAACATTACTCTAGAGAGGAAGTCAGAAACAAAAATCCTAATGTAAAGACTAGAGAAATACTTTACCAAGTTTTCACTAAACAAAGTAGCTGTTTTAATATCTTTTGTTGGAAAAGTCCTATTGTAATCCATGACACAATTTAGTAATAAAATTTAAGCTTTACAGGAAATAACATACACCTAAGACAAGGTCCAAAGAGTGAAACCTTAAAATTTCCAAATGTTACGACATTAATAAATCTTGGAAGGGAAAATTGAGAAATGATCAAATTTAACTTCTAACAGCACAACCCAGGAAATAAGTCCTATAACCACAATGTGGCTATTTTCTTAGCCATCTCAATTAATCCTTGACAAAATCCTTCACAGAAAATGTCATCAACACAATACTCTAAGTTTCAGTTACAAAAACAGCAAAAACTTTCCTTCAAAAGAAAAAAAGAAACCTGCTGTTAAGCATGCTGAGATAAAAAATTAATAGCACACATTCCAATTTATTTAAAAACTGTACAAACAAGAAAATACATTTGTGCCTGGAATTCACACAGCCAGAAGACTAGCAGAAGTTCTTAGATAGTTCTTCTGATAATTTTTCATAGATACATGTATCCCATCATCCAGTGCTACTTTCATTTCATTTATGGAAAGAAAGTAAAACAAAGTACAAATAATAAAAAATATTTAAGACTTTTCCAGGGGGCCAGAGTAGTACTAAAGTAGGACAGTACAGAAGGTTGGATGCTTGCCTTGCACAGGTTTGATTCCCAGCACAGCACAGTGGGGCAAACCCCTGCGCCAGCCAGGAGAGATCCTGAGTACATAACTAGGAGTAAGCCCTAAGCAACATCGCGTGTGGCCCAAAATGCAAAAAAATGAACAAAAATAAATACTGTTTTCCAGAAAGGTGATTTTTTTTGTGTGTGTGGTTTTCTGGGTCACAGCCGGCAGTGCTCAGGGGTTACTCCTGACTTCATGCTCAGAAATTTCTCCTGGCAGGTACGGGGGACCATATGGGATGCTGGGATTCGAACCGATGACCTTCTGCATGAAAGGCAAATGCCTTACCTCCAATTCTATCTCTCCGGCCCCCAGAAAGGTAATTTTTAAAACTGTTCATCAACTGCCTAGATAACCAACAGAAAATTGTCTTGCAGAGCAGGAGCAGCAGCGCAGCTGTAGGACACTTGCTTTGTACTCGGCTGACCCAGGATAAACCTCAGTTCGACCTGTCATCCCATTTAGTCCCCCAATCCAGTTCTGAGCCCATAGCCAGGAGTAATCCCTGAGTATCACGGGGTGTGGCCCAAAACACACACACACACACACACACACACACACACACACACACACACACACACACACACACACACACACACACACACGGCAAGAAAAATAGTCTTGCAGTATAGTAATTATTCAGCTATAATGAAATATTAAACTCCTTCTTACCTTCTGCTACATCATCATCTACTGCTCCTTTCACCTGAGAAAAACACCACTGAATATCATTCCCTCCTCCAGCTCCTGGAAAAAGAAAACATAGCAATTAAAACTGAGTTCTATTCATGTTGACTCTCATAAACACAGAGATGGTATCCATGGTTGGCATGACACTAAGAGCCTAGTACTGCCCACATGTACAAGCACTACCCCAAGCACTAGTCTAGGAAAAGGTTAGTCCCCCACAGACAGGTTTGTATTTTTTAATGAAGAAAAAGACATTCCAGACATGAAATTCTTGAGGGCATGCACTGTCATTAACATTGTACATGTGTCCAAAAACTTTTCTTCCATTTTTTCCTTTCCCTCAAATACAGTAAAGCCTTTTATTGAAAGCCTTACGCACAAGACCTACAGAAAAAAGAAAATAGCATAATTAGTGTTTTGCTTTAGGTGTACGAAAGCCTGTTAAAGAGTGAAACCAGTATAGACCACCGAATGAAGAGCAAACTTCAGAAGCATTACTGCCTAGGCAAGGGCTAATTCCTATCAATCCTATCACTAACACTCACCATCCATTTCTTTGCATTTTGTTACCAGTAAATCACTGGCTGCAGACAGCGGCAAAGAAACCAGAATTAAAGCTGATGCAGACTGTCATATGAAGCTACTTTTTACCTGCTCCTCAGAAACCAAAGGACTGGGGCAAAAAAGTTTGGCTAATTTGTTCTATCTTGTCCAAAACGACTTCTTTTATTTATTCAACAATGCCAAGGAGCAACTTGTTGACAGCAAAGAATAAGAAATCAATCCAACACCTTAGCTTTCAAGGACTTAATTAAGCATTGGGAGGAAGCACAGAAAACTGATTAATCTCTGAGTGTTTCTACTCCCTCTTCCAAACACTAAAGAGCAGAAGCCCTGGATCTAAGGAGGAGACTGAATTTAATCTTGAACTCTTGGGAAAAAAAAAAAGGCGATCGGCAACAGCAAAACATACCAAAATAATCCTGACAGCAACTAAGCAGCTTTCTTTCTTCATCTCCATTCCTAGGTCAAAAATACAACCTGGCTCTCCCGGTTGCATGCATCCTCTCCCCCACAAACTCTTTACCTAAATCCTTGCTCCCTTTTGGCTATTTATATCTCTAAACGCCACCAACTATTTTAACTAACTCTATGAAGTCCTTTTGGGTTTTAAAAAGGACACGGGCAGCAATGCCAAGTTTAAATTACATTTTTTGCGTGCAAACTTGCTGTTAACAGCAAAGACCTTGCACTCCCCTTAGAGGAAAGAAGGGGGGGGGTGGAGGAATGGTTGCAAATTAAAATGTTGCCTTTAAGAGTCTTAAAAATTATACAAGGGATTTAAAAAAATATATACATATATATAAACACAACCATACCCATTGCATTTTAACTTAAAATAAAATATTTTTGAAAACTTGAAAACAAATCTTCCTTCTCAAGGCAGATCAGGTATAAAAAAAAAAACCCAAGGGTTCTGCAGAGGGGGAAAGGAAATAAATAAAAAAAAAAAAAACACAGGAATTAAAGGTTAAGACGATCGGGCAATTAAAATAAAAACAAAATACTGGGAGGGGGCGCGGAGGTGACACAGGGCGCAAAGCTGGGCGAGCAATCTGCACGGCGCGGCCCCCACCCCGCGCGCCCCACCCCACCCACGCCGGCACCCTCCCCACCCCCACGCCAGCCGCGGGCCCGGCCCTCCCCCGTTCCAAGAGCCACGCTGCCCAGAACCTCTCCCCCCGCCGCCCCCACCCCACCCACTCGACCCATTCCCAGAAACCCGGGGCGGGGGGGCGCGCGCCCCGTGGCGCTCCGAGAGCGGCCCGGCGGTCGCTAGGGGGTGATGGAGGGAGGAGGAAGGAAGCGATGGCTCGCCAGCAGCCGAGGGAGAGCGCGCGCGAGATTTCGCCCTTACCTGCCATGTTGCGCTGCAAATGGTGACCCCGCCGGGTTCCCCGAGGTCTCCGCTTCCCGAACTCACCCCCCTCACCTGGGGATGGGGGGGTCGAGAGGGCGGATGGCGGCGGATGGCACCCACGGGGGGCGCGGGCGGGGGCGAAGGGAGCGGGAGAAAGGAAGGAGGGGCGAGCAGACCGAGCCGAGCCAGCGGCACGATGGGAGAGATTGCGCGCTCCGGGGCTTCCCGGCTCTCGCTCTCCTTTTCTCCAGCAAGCGACGGCGGGCGGCAGGCAGGGGCAGGCGACTCCACTTTCAAAATGGCGCCGGCTGGCCTGGCCAGTGACGTCACCCGGGGTGGAGCCTCCGGGCCGGGCCCGAAGGGAGGGGCGGCGCGGCGCGGCGCGGCACGAGGGCCGGGCCGGAGCGCAGAAGGGGAGGGGCAAAGCGCGGCAGGGCGGGCTGCTGGCCACGCCCCCTTCCGGCGCCGCCCCGCCCTCTCTGCGTCCCGCCCGCCGCGCCTGCGCGGTGCGGGGGCACGCTCGCTTGATCCCACTGGGCTTTCTCAGCCCGGAGAGCCTGGGTCGCACAGATCGGTTGTCCCGGGCTAGAGCAAGGGGTAGCTTTCCAGAGCGGAATAAACTGTCCAGGAGACGTGCTGACTCTCTCGCCAAGAATTCTTGGGGGCCCCCATGTGTTTAGACACTATGTTCTGTAGGCTACAGCGGGTTACCTCAGGAGTCAGTCACATTAAAGGGCCTCTGGGTGCAGCTTTGCTGTTTGGCCTAGGTGAAAGTTCGAGGATCTGACAAAGGAGCTGGGCTCCTTCCATCTGGGTGAAGTAGATTCCCTTTGCTTAGGCACTGGTCACTGAGGCGAGAGTGTTTGGCGATTGAAAGTGGTTTCTCAAGAATAAACATGAGTTGACTAGGCGCAGAATAGAGACAACAAAGTGACCCGAGTCTGCCCAGCAGAGAATTGTAGAAATTAAAGTTAAGAGCTGGGCTCTGATAGGGGACAGAGCTGTGGTGCAAGCTGTAGGTCTTCCTTGCACGCACTAACCTAGGATGTTTCCGTCCCCGGTGACCCATATGGTCCCCCAAGGCAGGAGCGATTTCTTAGTGCCTAGCCAGGAGTAACCCTTGAGCCATCACCGGGTGTGGCCCAGAAAACAAAAAAAAATGTCTGAAGCCAGACTACCAGAAGCTGACTCCACTAGGGAAACAAGGGTAACAATGCAACTTATTAAAATTCTTTGCAAGATATAACATGCACAGATAAATGTTAGTTGCTCTAACTAGGTTTGTATTAAACGCTTTTCTTTTTAGTTTAAAGTCACCACCAAGCACCGCACTGTGCTTGCTCCAGGGGCTCCATGGAATGGTGGGGGACTACGGCAGGGAGGGAATAGGACCATATAGAGCGGCATACAAAACAAGTGTGCTGGTCTTTGAATTATCTTTCTTTGTTTGTTTTTGTAGTCCCCCTGAACCATCTTTTTAATCCTTAAAAGCATTTTCATTAGGGCTGAGATGTAAGAAAAAAGTAAGGAACAACAGTCATTATCAAACTAGAGATGTACTTTTCACGGAAAGATGAACTAACACAATATCTACATACTAGTGCACTTTATGGCAATCTCTGTCGCCATAATATTCATGGCAACTTTATTTTCCACATAAAAAAAAAAAACACGAGAAAAAGTATCCCACATATCTCTATATGTGAGAGATATCTCTGAGCGATAGTACAGTAGGTAAGACATTTGCATTGCACGCTGAGGACCTAAATTTAATCTTCAGCATTCGATATGGTCTCCTGAGTACTGCCAGGAGTGATTCTAGAGTGCCGTCAGAAGTAGTCCCTGAGGTTCACCAGCTGTGCACAAAAAAAAAAAAAAAAAACAGAAAAAGAAAAGAAAAAAATCCAAAGTGAAGTCCAGAAATTTATGTTTTACTTGTCCTGTGTTGGAATGGAACCCAGGTCGGGTTTCACATATAAGGCAAGCTCTCTGCCACTAGATTTTGTGCCATTTTTGATTCTGTTTGTTTGTTTGCTTGCTTGTTTGCTTTGGTTTTTAAACCACACCCTGCAGTTCTCAGAAGCTATTCCCAGTTAAGTGCTCTGATGACCATAGGATGCTTGGTATGTAACCCCAGACTAATCCCAGACAAGCAACGTATGTGCTTCCACCCTTGAGCTACCTCCCTGGCAATTTATATCATTAATCTTCACTTACTCCTTTTCTTTTTGCCTTTTGGAAAAAGAATGGCCCCCGGACCAATGATCACATACATGCAAGGCATGTGCTTTATCACTAAGCTGCATTCCAGGCCTCCTTTTTCTTCATCTCCAGAAGTCAACATTGTATTATTTTTTCTTGGTTGTTCTATTAACTTTTCTCACTTTAAAAAAAAAAAATTAAACCTGGGCAGGAGGTTGTAGAGTGGCCAAGGTGCTTGCCATGCATGTGCCCAATTATATGTCATATGATTCCCTGAGCAACTCCAGGAGTGATCCCTAACTACAGAGCCAGGAGTAAGCCCTGAGCACTGCCAATTATAACCCTTAAACCAAAAACGAAGGAATAAAAATGAGCAAACCAAAAGGTGGTACAAGGGTTACTTGCCTACTATAGTAGTGCACTTGCCAAGCATCTGTCTTACCTCTAGTTCAGCACCATGTGGCCTCTAGAGTTTCTTAAGCACCCCTGGGTTTGATGCAAAACCAAACAAACAAACAAAAACAAAAGGAGGAGGAGGGGGAATAAGAAAAAAATGAGAAGGAAGAGGAGGAGGAGGAGGAGGATGATATTAAAACAAAGCTGGAGAGAACAGCAAGCCCTGAGTACTGCTGGGTATAACCGAGAAGCAAAAACAAATAAATCCATAATGAACAAAGCAAAACTGCAATTCAGCACCCTGTAGCTATTACTTTTTATCAACTGTAGACCTCTGGATATGCCTTTACTGATCATTTTTCTTTCCACTCTTTCTGCCTTTGTTTTGTAATTCAATCCTAGACTCTCTAGCAAGGACTCTATTTAACAAGAACTCAGAGCAAAGAGTAAAGGAGGGGGTCTTTCTTATGGTTCAGTTTTTCCCATATTTAAGATATATAAGATGTGTATCTTCATTCAATGATTTGGTCTTACATAAATTTCTTTTTACAAGACCATTAAACTTGGAAACTTGAAAGAAAAAAAGCACACATTGATAGAGCACTATCTGCTGGCAGGCACTAGTGTAAGAGCATTACACAGACCCTTCAGGGTACTATAGACCTCTGAGATAAGCTGACATGATCAGAACATCCTGACACCAGTATCTGACACTTGCCCTGCACATCCTTTCAGTGGTCTACAAGCTGCCTCCCTTCTGAATGGCTCTTGTAAAGGAACCAGAATGCACACTAGCCCAAAGCCAAGAATTTTTTTCTTCTATTTCTTTTTCCTCACCTTCCATTCTATCTTCCACACTCTGTATTAGGGTTTACAGTTTCTGTACCTACCACTTCATCAAAGCCATTAATTATCTCTATGTGCCCAAAAATCCACACTTCTTTTTTGTTCTTTTTTTGGTTTGGGGGCCACACCCAGCAATGTTAAGGGGTTGTTCCTGGCTCTGCACTCCTGGCAATACTTGGGGACCATATAATACGTTGGTGATCAAGTCCAGGTTGGTCATGTGCACAGAAAACACTTCACCCACTCATAGTGCCCAGTCCCCCATAGTAACTTCTTTAGTTTTATGTTTCTCTACTTCCCAATAATATTTGAAACTGCTGATCAAATCAAATGAGGTTTAATTCCCAGCACCCCAATTTGGTCTCACAAGCTTTGTTAGGAGTGATTCCTTAGCACAAAGCCAGATATCATGCTTGAAAACAGCTAAGTGTGGTCCAAAATTGGAACAATCAAAAATATTTTAAAATAAAAAAAATCAGGGGCTGGAGAGATAGCACATCTGGTAGGGCTCTTGCCTTGTATGCAGCCAACCTAGGATGAAGGATGGTTCAAATCCCAGCATCCCATATGGTCCCCCATGCCTGCCAGGGGCAATATTTTGGCACAGAGCCAAAAGTAACCCCTGAGAGCCGCCAGGTGTGACCCAAAAACAGAAATAAAAACAAAAAAACATAAAATATAAAAATAAAAAAGAGGCCAGAGCAGTGGTGCAGCGGTAGGGCTTTTGCCTTGCATGCAGCTGACCTAGTAGGGATGGCGGTTTAATCCCCTAGCGTCCCATATGGTCCCTCAAGCCAGGAGCAATTTCTGAGCACATAGCCAGAAGTAACCCCTGAGCATCACCAGGTGTGGCCCCAAAAACAAAAACAAAACAAACAAAAAACTAACCAAACAAACAAACAAAAAAAGCAGATCAGTCACTCCATACTGTAGTCACCCACATCCCAGAAGAATTCCTCTTCTCTTTGGGACTCTCTTACACTCTTCTTTCTTTTATTTGTTTTTGTTTTTGTTTTTGTTTTTGTTTTGGGGACATACCCTGTGAACTCAGGGGTTACTCCTGGCTAAGTGCTCAGAAATAGATCCTGGCTTGAGGGACTATATAGGACACCGGGGTATATAGGTCAGTCCTGGGTAAACTGCATGCCCTATTGCTCCAGCCCTCCTTTCTTATATTTATAAACAAAACCGATTTGCTAAAAAGAAAGAGAAAGAGATAGATGTAATCACTTTCAGAAATACTGATGATTTCTCCCATTCTCTAATGACTTTAAGCTGGGTTGGGTTGGGTTGGGTTGGGTTGGGCTGCTTTAGGTTTGACCACGGGTATGGCTCAGCAGAGGAACACTTACCTTGCTTGTAAGAATCCCTGGGAATATTTAGGTCAGCAATGAAAGAAAAGAAAGAGCAAGAAGGGAGAAAGAAAGAGATAGAAAAAAGAGAGAGGAGAAAAGAAAAGAAGGGAAGTGTTGAAAAACTGGGGGTGGGGTGACAGGGAAGAAAGGAGAAAAAGAGCTAAGGAATGAAGGGAGGTGTGGCTATCTTTTCTTTTTAAAATATAATAAGTTCTTCTTTTTTTGCTGAATTAAATGTAATTAAATTGTTCTAAATAAGTGACCCTTAAAAACAAACAAATAAACAAACAAAAAATAAATAGGTGACCCTGGAGATAGCTTAAAGAACTGAAAACACACTTGCATGGGGAAGGTCCAAGTTCAGTTTCTGTCACCAAATGTTCCTCTTGAGTGCCTCCAGGACCTGTCCTCAAATAGTGAGATAGAAGTCCTGAGTGCTGCCAGATATGATCCAAAAACAAAAATTAATATTTAACATTATTTAAGTATGCAATTATTATTATTAGGTGAGTTCTTTGAATGTAGGTTGTATGTCTTACTCATCACAATATGGCCAGACACATGACTTCTTGGAGTAATGTATGAATAATAAATCTCTCTGACTTGAGCAAGAAGCCACTGAAATGTTGCCCTCAAACTTTTCCATATTAACAATGTTTTCACTTTACCTAATAATACTGAATAGAGGATATTTGACAAATTATTTAATTATTTTTATTTACATATATTAGGTAACAGTTGATCATATATACAAGTTGCTTTTGTATAAATTTACTCCTGTTACTTCCAACTCTGTCCCTGAATACATATTATCCAAGACTTAATAGAACACTATTTCCTCACCACATTGTCATATAGGCAGTTTTTGTGATCCCTTAGCCAAATCTTAAACATCTGACCATATGAAAGAGATATAAAGTGAGAGTTCTGAGAGACAGTACAATAGTAAGGCGCTTGCCTTACATGCAGCTGGCCTAGGTTCAATTCCTGAAACCCATAAGGTCCAATTCCCTGCAAGAGTGATTCTCGAGTCCAGAACAGGGTGTAAGCATACATATAGCTGGGTGTGATTTAAAAAACAAACAATACAAAAATGTACAAAGTACTAGATAGTTCCTTGTCAAACTTAACTTACCTTCAGCCTGGATTTTTCTGGTGAGGTCTATAAATCCTGGAAGTAGTTTGCCTGTAGTATGAACCATAGCCACTAAATGACACAATACCTGTAATCTCAACAGCAATATAAAGAAAGTGGGATTCATCTTTTTGTAAGGCTTGTGTTCTTTTTTTTTTCTTTCTTTCCTTTTCTTCTTTCTTTCTTTTTTTTTTTTTAAATGAAAAAATTGGGTGGTCACACCCTGTGGTGCTCAGGGCTTACTTGTAGCTCTATGCTCAGGGATAAATCCTGACAGTTCTCAGGGGACTATATGTTGTACAAGAAATGAAACCTTGGTCAGCTGCATGCAAATGAGCACTTTACTCAATCTCTCTGGACCCTTTTTTGAGGATGGGGCAGTGTACAAAGAATAGGGCCACACCAGCAGTGCTCAGGGTCATTGCTGGTGGAGCTTAATGGAACATATATGGTGTCAGAGAAATGAACTCAAGTCAATTATGTGTAATATGCAAGGCAAGAGTCTTAACTCCTATACTGTATCTCTAGTCCCACTTTATTTTACCAAAGATGCTCAGTGCTTAAAGGTTACTCGTAGCTGTGCTCAAGGGATTATATGGTTTTAGGTATCAAAACTGGATTTCTGCTAGGTATCAAAAAATGTACTCTTGGGGCCAGAGAGATAGCATAGAGGTAAGATGTTTGCCTTGCATGCAGAAGGTTGGTGGTTCAAATCCTGGCATCCCATATGGTCCCCCAAACCTGCCAGGAGCGATTTCTGAGCATAGAGCCAGGAGTAACCCCTGAGCGCTGCCAGGTGTAAAATGTTCTTTTAGGGCCGGAGAAATAGAACAGCAGTAGGGTGTTTGCCTTGCTAGCAGCTGACCCGGGACGACCCGGGTTCAAGTCCCAGCATCCCATATGGTCCCCAAAGCCTGCCAGGGGCGATTTCTGAGCACAGAGCCAGGAGTAACCTCTGTGTGCCACAAGGGTGTGGCCAAAAACAACAACAACAACAACAACAACAACAAAAATATAATATACTCTTGCCTCTTGGGCTATCTCTCTGGAACAAAACTGCAATTTGGGGGAGAAGAAAGAGGGTTTATTTTGTTATTGTTTAGTTTGAGGGCCACGCCTGACTGTGCACAGTTTTTTCCTGGTTCTGCACTCAGGGATCACTCCTGATAGGGCTTAGGGAACCAAGCTGGGTCAGCTGTATGCAAAGTGCCTTGCCTGCTGTACTATATCTCTGGTCTCAAGACTGCTTTTCATTTTACTATTTTTATTTTACTTTATTTTTATTAGGCTATACCCAGCTGTGTGCATGACTTACTTTTGTTTTTGTTTTTGAGCCACATCCGGTGACGCGCAGGGGTTACTCCTGGTTATGTGCTCAGAAATTGTTCCTGGCTCAAGGGGACGCCAGGTACAGAACCGCGGTCCGTCCTAGATCAGCTGCACGCAAGGCAAATGCCCCACCTTTGCGCCACCGCTCCAGCCTACATGACTTAACTTCTTTTGTTTGTTTGTTTGTTTGGTTTGTTTTGGAGTCACACCCAGCAGCGCTCAGGGGTTACTCCTGGTTCTACGCTCAGAAATCACTCCTGGGAGGCTCGGGGGACCATATGGGATGCTGGGATTCGAACCACCGTCCTTCTGCATCTAAGGCAAACACTCTACCGCTGTGCTATTTCTCCCCCTACAAGACTTAGTTCTGCTTTTTTGTTTTTGTTTTTGTTTGGTTTTTGGGCCACATCCGGCGGAGCTCAGGGGTTACTCCTGGCTATCTGCTCAGAAATAGCTCCTGGCAGGCACGGGGGACCATATGGGATGCTGGGATTCGAACCAACCACCGTGGGTCCTGGGTCGGCGGCTTGCAAGGCAAACTCTGCTGAGCTTTCTCTCCAGCCCCATGACTTACTTCTGACTCTCTACACAGGCGTCACTCATGGTAGGGAGCCAAGGATTGACCTATTGGTTTGCACTCAAGGCAAGAATCTCTTAAACAACAAGGCTGCTTTTTTTCTTCATCTTCTTTTGGTTTGGGGGCCACACACATCCAGCAGTGCTCAGGGCTTAATTCTGGCTCTGCACTTAGGAATCATTCCTGGCAAACTCTAGAGAATCACATGGGATGCTGCGTATAAAACCTGGGTCAGCCACATGCATGGCAAATGCTCTACCCACTGTGCGATTGCTCCAGCCCTAAGATTGCTTTCTTTTTCTTTCTTTTTTTTTTTTTTTTTTTTTTTTTGGTTTTTGGGCCACACCCGTTTGACGCTCAGGGTTTACTCCTGGCTATGCGCTCAGAAATCGCCCCTCACTTGGGGGGACCATATGGGACGCCAGGGGATCGAACCACTGTCCGTCCTATGCTAGCGCTTGCAAGGCAGACACCTTACCTCTAGCGCCACCTTCCCGGCCCCAAGACTGCTTTCTAAAGTGAGTTAAATGATGGGCCTGGTTATAGCTCAATTACTAAAGTGTCTACCTTGCTAGAATGAGACTATGAATTCAATCCCCAGTACCTCTTGTATGCACCTAGCAAAATCTTGGCAACTCTGTTTTCTGTCATCCCAATTTTCACAAGGGATTTCCTACCTAGACCACAGCCAGAGCTATGAATACCGCAACCAAAGTTTCAGCCCTTTGTGAGCACCATAAATAAAAAGATGTACAGGAGCCACAAATCAAGAGTGTAGGTCCTAGAGAGTATGAGAGAAAGGGGCTGGTCTTGCATGCAGTCAATCTCTATTCTATCCTCAGAAACAACTGGTCCTCAAGCACAGAGCCTACCACCACCCGCCCCCAAAGAGTGCGAGCAAGCTCTCCAATCAAACATGGGCAAGGTTCTCAGTGATGTATTAAAATCAGCAAAGGGAAACGGAGAGACTAAAAACTGAATTTGTGATCTAAAATACAAATGAATGAATGAATACACTAAATAGGAGAAGAATCATTGAAAGTTCTTTTTCTGAGTTTAAATATACACCTTCCATATGAAATAAGAAGTGGCACTGGTTTTTTTATCTTCTCTGGGTGCAGAACTAAGAAAAAGCACGAACTCAGGGCCTGGCACCAGGAGGCCTAGACCAATGGCCAGCACTAATTGCTCCCCTGAACACTGCAGGGTGACCACTGCGTGTAGCCAAAACCAAACAGGAAAAAAATAGGAAAGGAAAAGAAAAACTAACAACTCAAGGGTAAAGGGGGAAGTTGCACATTAGAAATTGCTGCAGTTTAGGTGTTACATATTTGGCAAACAACTGTACTACCAACAACTGTATTTTCAGACATGAATCAGGCTTAAAGACTTACACACAAAACTATCAGCATAGCACAACGAGTATGTTGTTTGCCTTTCACATGGCCAACCTGGGTTCCATCTCCAGTATCATACATAGTCCCCCCAGTACCACCAGAAGTGATTTCTGAGAGCAGACCCAGATCCTGAGCATCACCTGGCATAGTGCTCTCTCTCTCTCCCTCTCTCTCTCTCTCTCTCTCTCTCTCTCTCTCTCTCTATATATATATATATATATATATATATATATATATATATAGATAGATAGATAGATAGATATAGATATAGATCGATATATATATAATAAGATTTTTCTTTTTTGGGTGGGGGGGACACACCTTACAGTACTCAGCAGTTACTCCTGGCTCTGTGCTCAGAAATCGCTCCTGGCAGGCTCGGGGGACCATATAGGATGCTGAGAATTGAATTCTGGTCCATCCTGGGTCTTCTGCATGCAAGGCAAACACTCTACCACTGTGCTATCTCTCTGGCTCTGATAATAGGATTTTTTTTGATAATAGGATTTTTCATATTTTCTTAATATCTACAGTTGGCACACAAGATAGTTTCCAAAGATCTGCAAAGTCTATACTGTAACAAAAACCCACACTCTTAAGTTCAAGCTCTAGAATTTCCTATCGACTTATTAGCATACACAAGCCCCAGACAGAGCTTAACAAAACAATAATGATTCCATCAGAAGTATTAATATGGAGTCAACATTTTATAAAAAAAAAAAAAAACAGAAGACATTTCTTGTGTTTTAGAAACAGGATACAACAGTCTGTGTTTTGAACACTGCAGCATTCATTCAGCAGATACAATGTGATTACAAAAATGTACAAAAACAAAGAAGTAGAGCTAAAAAAAAATGACAGGAAGGAAATAACCCAAGGTGTCACAGAAGGTCCCCCACAGTGACACAATGAAGTCTCACTATGAAGTTTTTTCTCCCTCACTTGGGTATTTCTCCAAATACTCTATAGCTACCAAACATTAAGTGGAGGGGAGTTTAATTTTAAAAGTTCATCAGAATGCTTGTAATAAATATGATAATGTTTTCTACATTAAAGCAGTCCATTGTAACTGTAGGCATAGATGTGTTTTAATTCATAGTTTTACCCATAAAATAGAAACATTGGGCCAAAGTGATTACACAGTGGTACGGCATTTGCCTTGCATGGGCTATTCCAGGACAGATCCCTGGCATCCCATATGGGTCCCTGAGCCTGCCAGGAGCAATTTCTGAGTGCAGACCAGAAATAATCCTGAGCACTGCTTGGTATGGCCTAAAAACAAGAAAGAGGGACCAGAGAGATAGCACAACGGTAGGGTGTTTGCCTTGCATGCAGAAGGATGGTGGTTTGAATGTTGGCATCCCATACATTCCCCTGAGCGTGCTGGAGCGATTTCTGAGTATAGAGTCAGGAGTAGCACCTGAGTGCTGCCAGGTGTGATCCAAAAACAAAACAAAACAAAACAAAAGAAGACAAGAAAGGAAGGAAGGAAAGGAAAGGAAGGAAGGAAGGAAGGAAGGAAGGAAGGAAGGAAGGAAGGAAGGAAGGAAGGAAGGAAGGAAGGAAAGAGGAAGGAAGGGGGAAAGAAAGAAGGAAGGAAGAAGGAAGGAATGAGAAAGAAAAGAAAGAAAGAAAGAAAGAAAGAAAGAAAGAAAGAAAGAAAGAAAGAAAGAAAGAAAGAAAGAAAGAAAGAAAGAAAGGAAGAAAGGAAGGAAGGAAGGAAGGAAGAAA
The DNA here is from genome assembly GCF_024139225.1 of Suncus etruscus. NCBI lineage: Eukaryota > Metazoa > Chordata > Mammalia > Eulipotyphla > Soricidae > Suncus > Suncus etruscus. The sequence continues at coordinate 96,104,590 of NC_064850.1, read as the reverse complement.
GAAAGAAAGAAAGAAAGAAGAAAGAAAAAAGAAAGGAAAAAGAAAGGAAGAGAAAGAAAAAGAAAAGAAAGAAAGAAAGAAAGAAAGAAAAGAAAGAAAGAAAAAAAGAAAGAAAGAAAAAGAAAGAGAGAAAGAGAAAGAAAGAAGGCGGGGGAAGGAAGAAAGAAAGAAGGGGAAAGGAAGGAAGGAAAAACATTGTCTGAAACTTTTATACAGGTGTCTATTTAAAAATGAAGGATAGATGAGTACATACTCATTACCTTCTATTTGTAAATCGCAAGCAAAAATCTTTTGTTATTGTGGGATATCTAGTTTATAAATGTATAATTTTAATATCTCTGTGGTATAAACTGCCAATTTTATGGATCCTGGGAAGTGTTCAGTGGTAGAGCACCTCCCTTTCGGGTATGAGACTGAGAATTCAACCCCTGGTACAGCCCCACATGCTGAGCATAATGCTGGCATCACTGTGGTTTGTAATCCCTGGAACAGAAATGAAGTGCACTCAGAAATACGAAACCAAATATGTGAGCATCAGCTGATGTGGTAACCTGCAGTGTACATATGATCACAGCAACAAAGGGGAAGAAGATTCAAATGTTATGAACTTAAACTTTATCTCTGAAATCTATTTGGTGGGAGGAATTAGACCACACCTGGTGGTCTAGGACTTCCTCCTAGCTCTGTGCTAATGGATCACTCCTAGCAGTGCTCACAAAACCATATGAGCTTCCCTGGGTGCCAGCTCAGATGGCCAGAAGTGGGTTCAGGTGGACTCTTAGTGGTCCTCAGGTTCCCCCCTCCCTTCGTACTCCAGGGGGGAGGTGCATGGGGAGGAGGGCAGGCAGACATCTGGCTTCGATTTCGTCCTTGATTCTGGAGACCAGCTCTTGCCAGGTATAGGGTTTTTCTCCCCTGGACTTCAGTCTTTCCCTGGGCACCGGTCTAGGTGGACTCTATAGGGGTCAATAGGCTTTCCCCCTATCTCTCCCTACACTAATGGGAATGCGCTCTGGGAGGAGAGCAGGCTGTTCTAGCACTGGTTTATATTGGGACAGTCAGTGGAAATTTTTTCTCTTTGTTTTCATATTGATATTATTGTGTGCATATATTCTATATATCCATAATATCTATCTTGTATTGGGACCTTGATACTGCCCTACAAAGCTCATTTCTAATATTTTACTGCCTCAGTCCCAACCCTTACTTCCCCCCATCCTCCCATGTAGGTGCAGCTAATGACATGAAGCTCACCACATAGAATGATAAGTGCAGTTAGAGAAATAACTACACTGAAAACTATCATAACAATGTGAATGAATGAGGGAAAAAGAAAGCCTGTCTCGAGTACAGGTGTGGGTGGCATTGGGAGTAGGTAGATCTGGGAAATTGGTAGTGGGAATCCTGCACTGGTGAAGGGGGGTGTTCGTTACATGACTGTAATCATACAAGTACAATTATATTTGTAATCACGGTGTTTAAATAAAGATAATTAAAAAAAAGAAAACCATATGAGGTGCTGTGGATCATAGCAGGGAGCTCTACATCCAGGGCAAGCACCTTAACTTCTGTTCTATCTGTCTGGAATGAAACCATGCTTACTTTTTGTGGTCACACCCAGCAATGCTTAGGGCTCATTTCCAGATCAAGGTTCACTCCTAACAGGTGCAGTGGTCAGCAACCTGCGGCTCGCGAGCCACACGTGGCTCTTTACACTTTTAATTTGGCTCTTCTGTGTGCCAGGCGGGCGGCCTCTCCAGGAGCCAGGACTCTGCTCCTAACCTCTGTCAGTGCGCGCCCTGTGTGGCTCTCAAAATAAATTTCAATCGTGGTTTTGGCGAGACTTGGCTCAGTTGAAAAAAAGGTTGCCGACCACTGGCCGTTAGGGGGACCATATGTGATACTGGGAATTGAACCAGGTTGGCTTCATGGAAGCATGTTAAGCGTCTTTATCACTCCCTGTACCTCTCAGTCACCTCTGAAATCCATTTTAGCTTTCCTTATTAAATGATCATAAAGGACCTGATGTAGATCATTATTCAAAGCACTGGCTTGAGGAAAGGATCTACTTTCATGTTATTAAAAATTTTAGGTATCGGGGCCGGGCGGTGGCGCTAAAGGTAAGGTGCGCCTGCCTTGCCTGCGCCAGCCTTGGACGGACTGCGGTTCGATCCCCCGGCGTCCCATATGGTCCCCCAAGCCAGGAGCAACTTCTGAGCGCATAGCCAGGAGTAACCCCTGAGCGTTACCGGGTGTGGCCCAAAAACAAAAAAAAAAAAAAAAAAAATTTTAGGTATCATTTGAATGTAACTACATACAAGCTGTGTTTTATACCTAAATGACAAATACATAGGCTCTGAGTTGGAAAGAACTTTAGGCACTAACTAGCCCAATTCTCACAATGAATACTTGAATTTCCTTTTGAGCATACTTTCCAATGTTCCATCCAACTTTCCTTGAAAGCTTTTTTTTTTTGGAGGGAGGGCCACACCCAGCGATGCTCAGATGTTACTCCTGGCTCTGCATTCAGAAATCGCTCCTGGCAGGCTCAGTGGACCAAATGGGATCTCGGGGATCAAACCCAGGTCTGTCCCAGGTCAGCCATGTTCAAGGCAAACACCTTACTGCTGTGCTATTGCTCCAGCCCCTTTTCTTGAAAACTTTTAAGAAATTAAATTCAAGGCTGAAGAGATAGCATGGAGGTAGGGTGTTTGCTTTGCATACAGAAGGACGGTGGTTCGAATTCCAGCATCCCATATGGTCCCCCAAGCCTGCCAGGAGCGATTTTTGAGTTACCAGGAGTTACCCCTGAGAGCTCCTGGGAGTGACCTTCCCCCCCAAAATATTAAATTCAGGTTGCACTGGTGAAAGGGGGTATTCTGTTTATAACTGAAATCCAACTACAATCATGCTTGTAATTATGGTGCTTAAATATTTTATAAAATAAAATAAAATTTAAAAATTATGAAAATAGGGCCCGGAGAGATAGCACAGCGGCATTTGCCTTACAAGCATGGACCAAAGGTGGTTGGTTTGAATCCCAGTGTCCCATATGGTCCCCCGTGCCTGCCAGGAGCTATTTCTGAGCAGACAGCCAGGAGTAACCCCTGAGCAACACTGGGTGTGGCCCAAAAACCAAATAAATAAATAAATAAATAAATAAATAAATAAATAAATAAATAAATAAAATAAAAACTACTTCATTCAAATTAAATAAAGAACTTTCAAGACTAAAAGAAAAAGAAATTAAATTCATTTCATGCCTACTCTGCTATAATCACTAAGTAATTCTTCCTTACATTATACAGAAATGAACTTCATTATCACTTGATTTAGCAGACCTTCTCTCTTCTCTCTCTCTCTCTCTCTCTCTCTCTCTTCTCTCTCTCTCATTTTCTTGTTTCTTGTGGCCACATTTAGCAGTACGCAGGGGTTACTCAGGGCTTACTCTTGCTCTAGGCTCAGGGATGAAGCCTGGTGGGGCTCAAGCGATCATAAGTGGTGACAGAGATTGAACGCATATGGTTATGTGCCTGGCATGTATCTTACCCGCTCACTGTATTATTTCTCTGTTTTCTCATCTGTGACTCTTCAATATGAACACAAATTATTTACATTTTGGAATATAGCACTATCTCCTGAATCTTTTTCTTCTAAAAAATAGCCAACTGCAAAAAAAAAAAAAAAAAAGTAGCCAACTGCTTCTTTACAGCTTTCCTTCTTGATCCAACTTTGATCTGTGCATCAATTCATTGTGTATGTGTGTGTGTGTGTGTGTGTGTGTGTACATTCCGCAACAAAGACTATATTTGTTTTTTTGATTTGTTTTTTTTTCTTTTTTTTTCTTTTTTTTTTTACCCCCTTCTCCCCTTTTGATTTGTTTTTTTGTTTGTTTGTTTGTTTTTGTTTTGGGGCCACACCCAGTGGCACTCAGGGTTACTCCTGGCAAATCGCTCTTGGCAGGCATGAAGGGGGGGGAGAGGGAAGGGAAGAGCCATGCATACGGGATGCCGAGATCGAATCAACATTGGTCCTGGGTCAACCGCTTGCAAGGTAAACAAACGCCCTATCACTGTGCTATCTCTCTGGAAAGACTATATTTGCTATACATGACTCTCAAGTAATAGTATCCAGAATTAAATATAATAATTCAGACTTTATGATTATGCACATGAAAAATTGTTTTCTACTTCTTCTACAGCTCTATATTAATGTACCAAAGAATCTTTTGAACTGGATAATTATATCTGGATCATTTTCATGCATAGGTATTAATAAATAATTTCATAATCTTTTACTACTGATTCATTTGTTTTTTTTTGTTTTTTTTTTGTTTTTTTTTTGGTTTTTGGGCCACACCCAGTAACGCTCAGGGGTTACTCCTGGCTATGCGCTCAGAAGTTGCTCCTGGCTTGGGGGACCATATGGGACACCGGGGGATCGAACCGCGGTCCGTCCAAGGCTAGCGCTGGCAAGGCAGGCACCTTACCTTTAGCGCCACCGCCCGGCCCCTACTGATTCATTTGTTAGATCAATATACTTTTGAAAACACAGGAGGAACTTGATAAAACATGAATGGACAAATATGTTTTATCTTATTTTCTATTAATTAAAATTGTATTATATATTATTTGATGATTCATCTGTAATAAAGAAACTATGAACAAGTTGTATGGAAAACTTAAGGAACATGCACAAAAAATTATTTCTTGGAAATTACTCCAGTAACTTTTTAGTTTAAAGCTTGGTATCAGAGGGGCTGGAGTGATAGCATAGTGGTAGGGCATTTGCCTTGTATGTTGCCAACCTAGGACAAACCTGGGTTTGATTCCTGGTATCCCATATGATCCCCTGTGCCTGCCAGGAGCGATTTCTGAGCAAAGAGCCAGAAATAACCCCTGAGCGCCGCTGGGTGTGGCCCAAACACCAAAACCAAAACCAAAACCAAAAAACTTGGTACTATAACTGAGAGTTATAGTACAGCAGGTAGGATGTTTGCTTTGCACATGACTTATCTAGGTTCAGTCCCTAGCATATGATGCCCTGAGCACCACCAAGACTAATTCTTTTTTGTTTGTTGGTTGGTTGGTTGGTTGTGTCACACCTGGCAGTGCTCAGGGGTTACTCCTGGCTCTGCATTCAGAAATTGCTCCTGGCAGGCATGGGGGATCGAATGGGATGCCTGGATTCAAACCACCTCTATCCTGGATCAGCTGCATGCAAGGCAAACGCTCTACTGCTGTGCTATCTCTCTGGCCCCACCAAGACTAATTCTTTTTTTTTTTAAGCCAGTCAAATTGAGCAGTGGGGGTGGGGGGTTATATACCAACTTTTGTGATACTAACGTTAATAAGTTCTGATAAACCACTGCCATCGGACCAGCCAAAGACTAATTCTTGAATGAAGAGCCAAGAGTAAGCCCAGGTGTGGCTCCAAAATCAAACAAAAACAAAACTTAGTAGCAGGGCCAGAGAGATGATACAGGAGTTGAAACACTTGCCTTGCATGCAGCAGACCACATGCAGCAACTACGACAATACAACTAAACCAGGGGCCAGAGCAATAGCACAGTGGTATGGCATTTGCCTTGCACGCAGTGGACCTTGGTTCGATCCCTGGCATCCAAAATGGTCTCCCAAGCCAGGAGCAACTTCTGAGCACATAGCCAGGAGTAACCCCTGAGCATCACCGGGTGACCCCAAACCCCCAAACAAACAAACAAACGAAAACCAAACAGTAACTGGCTGAGTGAATATTCCTTAGGGTTAAAGCATGTAAACTCACTTATGAGATACCACAGATATGGACTAGTAAGACTAAATTCTTTGCCCATTTCCACCCTCTCAAAAAAAAAAAAAAAAAAGGCCCCTGCTTATGAATGCTTCTACAAATGCTCAAAAATAACTGCAGAGAAAATTGAAAGTTTAATTAATTAAATCCAGTTTACACTTAACTGATCTACAAAAACTCCTCTGACATGGTATGTTGGTAGCTTTGCAATAAAAATTTAAATTTAATAACTGCTTAGTTTGGAAGGCAATAAAGCTACAACAAAAGTGAAACTTCAAAACTTTTCAGCAAATCAGATGAGACACCATTCTGCAAATGCTATTTGAAGCACCCACCTCCACAATCTAACCTCCTCCAACCAGCAAAGTTCACAATGCCACCAAACTGCAAAGAAAAATGTGTAATTCCTTTGAAAGTCACACAAGGATGTACTTAAATGTCCCACCTATGTTCTCTGCCTGTTATGTCAACTTAAGATTTCGGCTCAGGTGCAACCAGCATAATCTAACCCTTTTATCAATACCCATCTCTGCTATCTAACCCCTTTTATCAATGGTCCAAATAAGTCATCCAGAGCAAGCTACTACTTTGTTTCTGGAGAGTGAGGCTAATACAAAGACGGAGGGGCGGGAGTAATAGTACAATGGGAAGGGCTTTTGCCTTGCAGAAGTTTCAATTGGGTTCGATCTCCAGCACCCCATATAGTCCTTTGAGCCAGCTAGGAGTGATTCCTAAGTATAAAGCCAGGAGTAATCTCTGAGCACAGCCAAGTTTGACCCCAGAACAAAACAAAACAAAAACAAAAAAGGGCAGTTGAAAAGATAATACAGTAGGTAAGGCACTTGCCTTGCAAGCGGTTGACCCAGGTTCAATCCTTGGCACTGCATAAGGTTGCCAGCTGCCAAAGAATGATCTCTAAGCACAGAGCCAGGAGTAAGCCCTGAGCACCACCAGGTATGGCCCAAAGGGAGAAAATATGAAAACAGTAAGATGAGTTAATAACAGTTACAACAGAATTAGAAGACAGTACCAAAAAACATCCAAGATGGGCTCAAACAACTTCCACCCAGAAAAAGTCTACAATAACAGCAAACTGAGGACCTCCAATGATTGGTAAGCCATGAGGACATGGGAAAATGGGATAGTAACAGCTGAGTGGATGTTGTCATATTAAGAACTGAACTACTCTGCAAGTGAAAATCTATATACATTGTAGGCATAGTGTATTTTGGACTAAGTTCTGCTCCTGGTAGGTAACAACAACAACAACAACAAAGGTGGTTTAGCCTATAGCTATAGGGAAACACTGTTTTTTTCACATAAGGAGACATACTGTTATCAGATTTAGTTCTTGACACAAGGGCATAAAAATAGAATTTATAGAAAGTTGACCAATTTTGCTATTGTTATCATTGACTAATACTTGCCAGATACTTAGATCAAGCCTCAAATAAATAGTGTAATCTGTAGTCTTGATTAGAAATAGGTTCCCAGAATCCTGTTTAAGAGACCTTCCCACTGTGGAAGCTTTTTGTCCCTTTCCCTTCTCAAATAAAATCTTGTTCTGGGGCTGGGGCAGTGGCACAAGCCGTAAGGTGACTGCCTTGCATGCGCTAGCCTAGAACAGACCGTGGTTCTATCCCCTGGCATCCCATATGGCCCCCCAAGCCAGGAGCAATTTCTGAACGCATAGCCAGGAGTAACCCCTGAGCGTCACTGGGTGTGGACGAAAAACAAAACGAAACAAAAAAATAAAATAAAATCTTATTCTGAAAAAGGGCAAGAAATGAAATACTCAAAGCCAATGTTAAAAGTTTTGTGATAGGGGACCGGAGAGATAGCATGGAGTTAAGGCATTTGCCTTGCATGCAGAAGGTCATTGGTTCGAATCCCAGTATCCCATATGGTTCCCCCGAGCCTGCCAGGAGTGATTTCTGAGTCTGGAGCCAGGAGTAACCCCTGAGCGCTGCCGGGTGTGACCCCGCCCCCCCCCCAAAAAAAAAGTTTTGTGATAGTACCTAAAATATTACTTTGAAAGATTTGTAATTCACTTTGGTCAAAATAAAAATTATTAAAAAAAAAGTTCTGTGGTAAAAATAAATTGATCAATGCTAATGGTGCTAAGGATTTACTCAGGGATGACTCTTTTTTTTTTTTTATAATTTTTTTTTATTTAAACACCTTGATTACATACATGATTGTGTTTGGGTTTCAGTCATAAAAGGAACACCACCCATCACCAGTGCAACATTCCCATCACCCAAGTCCCAAATCTCCCTCCTCCCCACCCAACCCCCGCCTGTACCCTAAACAGGCTCTACATTTCCCTCATACATTCTCAATATTAGGACAGTTCAAAATGTAGTTATTTCTCTAACTAAACTCATCACTCTTTGTGGTGAGCTTCCTGAGGTGAGCTGGAACTTCCAGCTCTTTTCTCTTTTGTGTCTGAAAATTATTATTACCAGGGTGTCTTTCATTTTTCTTAAAACCCATAGATGAGTGAGACCATTCTGCGTTTTTCTCTCTCTCTCTGACTTATTTCACTCAGCATAATAGATTCCATGTACATCCATGTATAGGAAAATTTCATGACTTCATCTCTCCTGACAGCTGCATAATATTCCATTGTGTATATGTACCACAGTTTCTTTAGCCATTCGTCTGTTGAAGGGCATCTTGGTTGTTTCCAGAGTCTTGCTATGGTAAATAGAGCTGCAATGAATATAGGTGTAAGGAAGGGGTTTTTGTATTGTATTTTTGTGTTCCTAGGGTATATTCCTAGGAGTGGTATAGCTGGATCATATGGGAGCTCGATTTCCAGTTTTTGGAGGAATCTCCATATCGCTTTCCATAAAGGTTGAACTAGACAGCATTCCCACCAGCAGTGGATAAGAGTTCCTTTCTCTCCACATCCCCGCCAACACTGTTTATTCTCATTCTTTGTGATGTGTGCCATTCTCTGGGGTGTGAGGTGGTATCTCATCGTTGTTTTGGTTTGCATCTCCCTGATGATTAGTGATGTGGAACATTTTTTCATGTGTCTTTTGGCCATGTGTATTTCTTCTTTGTCAAAGTGTCTGTTCATTTCTTCTCCCCATTTTTTGATGGGGTTAGATGTTTTTTTCTTGTAAAGTTCTGTCAGTGCCTTGTATATTTTGGAGATTAGCCCTTTATCTGATGGGTATTGGGTGAATAGTTTCTCCCACTCAGTGGGTGGCTCTTGTATCCTGGGCACTATTTCCTTTGAGGTGCAGAAGCTTTTCAGCTTAATATATTCCCATCTGTTAATCTCTGCTTTCACTTGCTTGGAGAGTGCAGTTTCCTCCTTGAAGATGCCTGTAATGTCCTGGAGTGTTTTGCCTATGTGCTGTTCTATATATCTTATGGTTTTGGGGCTGATATCGAGGTCTTTAATCCATTTGGATTTTACCTTTGTACATGATGTTAGCTGGGGGTCTAAGTTTAATTTTTTGCAAGTGGCTATCCAATTGTGCCAACACCACTTGTTGAAGAGGCTTTCCCTGCTCCATTTAGGATTTCCTGCTCCTTTATCAAAAATTAGATGGTTGTATCTCTGGGGAACATTTTCTGAGTATTCAAGCCTATTCCACTGATCTGAGGACCTATCCTTATTCCAATACCATGCTGTTTTGATAACTGTTGCTTTGTAGTACAGTTTAAAGTTGGGAAAAGTAATTCCTCCCATATTCTTTTTCCCAATGATTGCTTTAGCTATTCGAGGGTGTTTATTGTTCCAAATGAATTTCAAAAGTGTCTGATCCACTTCTTTGAAGAATGTCATGGGTATCTTTAGAGGGATGGCATTAAATCTGTATAATGCCTTGGGGAGTATTGACATTTTGATGATGTTAATCCTGCCAATCCATGAGCAGGGTATGCATTTCCATTTCCGTGTGTCCTCTCTTATTTCTTGGAGCAGAGTTTTATAGTTTTCTTTGTATAGGTCCTTCACATATTTAGTCAAGTTGATTCCAAGATATTTGAGTTTGTGTGGCACTATTGTGAATGGGGTTGTTTTCTTAATGTCCATTTCATCCTTATTACTATTGGTATATAGAAAGGCCATTGATTTTTGTGTGTTAATTTTGTAGCCTGACACCTTGCTATATGAGTCTATTGTTTCTAGAAGCTTTTTGATAGAGTCTTTAGGGTTTTCTAAGTAGAGTATCATGTCATCTGCAAAGAGTGAGAGCTTGACTTCTTCCTTTCCTATCTGGATTCCCTTGATATCCTTTTCTTGCCTAATTGCTATAGCAAGTACTTCCAGTGCTATGTTGAATAGGAGTGGTGAGAGAGGACAGCCTTGTCTTGTGCCAGAATTTAGAGGGAAGGCTTTCAGTTTTTCTCCATTGAGGATAATATTCGCCACTGGCTTGTGGTAGATGGCCTTCACTATATTGAGAAAGGTTCCCTCCATTCCCATCTTGCTGAGAGTTTTGATCAAGAATGGGTGTTGGACCTTATCAAATGCTTTCTCTGCATCTATTGATATGATCATGTGGTTTTTATTTTTCTTATTATTGATGTTGTGTATTATGTTGATAGATTTACGGATGTTAAACCAGCCTTGCATTCCTGGGATGAAACCTACTTGATCGTAGTGGATGATCTTCTTAACGAGGCATTGAATCCTATTTGCCAGGATTTTGTTGAGGATCTTTGCATCTGCATTCATCAGTGATATTGGTCTGTAATTTTCTTTTTTGGTAGCGTCTCTGTCTGGTTTAGGTATCAAGGTGATGTTGGCTTCATAAAAGCTATTTGGAAGTGTTTCTGTTTGTTCAATTTCATGAAAGAGTCTTGCCAAGATTGGCAGTAGTTCCTCTTGGAAAGTTTGATAGAATTCATTAGTGAATCCATCTGGACCTGGGCTTTTGTTTTTCGGCAGACATTTGATTACTGTTGTAATTTCATCAATGGTGATGGGGGTGTTTAGATATGCTACATCCTCTTCCTTCAACCGTGGAAGATTATAAGAGTCCAAGAATTTATCCATTTCTTCCAGGTTCTCATTTTTAGTGGTGTAGAGTTTTTCAAAGTAGTTTCTGATTACCCTTTGAATCTCTGTCATATCAGTAGTGATCTCTCCTTTTTCATTCCTGATACGAGTTATCAAGTTTCTCTCTCTCTCCTTCTTTGTTAGGTTTGCCAGTGGTCTATCAATCTTGTTTATTTTTTCAAAGAACCAACTTCTGCTTTCGTTGATCTTTCGGATTGTTTTTTGAGTTTCCACTTCGTTGATTTCTGCTCTCAGCTTTGTTATTTCCTTCTGTCTTCCTATTCTTGGGTCCTTTTGTTGAGCATTTTCTAGTTCTATTAGCTGTGTCATTAAGCTACTCAGGTAAGCTCCTTCTTCCTTCCTGATGTGTGCTTGCAAAGCTATAAATTTTCCTCTCAGTACTGCTTTTGCTGTGTCCCATAAGTTCTGAGAGTTTGTGTCTTTATTGTCATTTGTTTCCAGGAACCTTTTTATTTCCTCCTTGATTTCATCTCGGACCCACTGGTTATTGAGCATGAGGCTGTTTAACTTCCAGGTGTTAAAGTGTTTCTTCTGAGTCCCTTTGGAGTTCACAAATAATTTCAGAGCCTTGTGGTCAGCGAAGGTAGTCTGCAAAATTTCTATCCTCTTGATCTTATGGAGGTATGTTTTATGTGCCAGCATGTAGTCTATCCTGGAGAATGTCCCATGTACATTGGAGAAGAATGTGTATCCAGGTTTCTGGGGATGGAGTGTCCTATATATATCCACTAGGCCTCTTTCTTCCATTTCTCTCCTCAGGTCTAGTATATTCTTGTTGGGTTTCAGTCTGGTTGACCTGTCCAGTGTTGACAAAGCCGTGTTAAGGTCCCCCACAATTATTGTGTTGTTGTTGATATTATTTTTCAGATTTGTCAACAGTTGTATTAAATATTTTGCTGGCCCCTCATTCGGTGCATATATGTTTAGGAGAGTGAATTCTTCCTGCTCTACGTACCCCTTGATTAATATAAAATGTCCGTCTTTGTCCCTTACAACCTTCCTGAGTATAAAGTTTGCATTATCTGATATTAGTATGGCCACTCCAGCTTTTTTATGGGTGTTGTTTGCTTGGATAACTTTTCTCCAGCCTTTTATTTTGAGTCTATGTTTGTTCTGACTATTCAGGTGCGTTTCTTGTAGGCAGCAGAAGGTTGGATTGAGTTTTTTGATCCATTTAGCCACTCTGTGTCTCTTAACTGGTGCATTTAGTCCATTGACGTTGAGAAAAAGAATTGTCCTGGGATTTAACGCCATCTTTATTTCAAAATTTGGTGTGTCTTTTGGGTAGTCTTGTCTTAGATTAGGTCTTTCAGTTTTTCTCTTAAGACTGGTTTTGTGTCTGTGAAGTTTCTGAGCTGTTTTTTGTCTGTGAAACCATGTATTCTTCCATCAAACCGGAAAGTGAGTTTTGCTGGGTATAGTATTCTGGGTGAAGCATTCATTTCATTCAGTCTTGTCACAATATCCCACCACTGCTTTCTGGCATTGAGTGTTTCTGGTGACAGGTCTGCTGTAAATCTCAGGGAAGCTTGCTTGAACATGATTTCCCCTTTTGATCTTGCTGTTTTCAGAATTCTGTCTCTATCTGTGGGATTTGTCATTGTGACTAGGATGTGTCTTGGGGTGGTTTTTCTGGGGTCTCTTTTGGTTGGTACTCTTCGGGCATGCAGGATTTGATCACATATATTCTTTAGCTCTGGAAGTTTCTCTTTAATGATGTTCTTGACCATTGATTCTTCCTGGAAATTTTCTTCCTGGGTCTCTGGGACTCCAATGATTCTTAAGTTGTTTCTGTTGATCTTATCATAGACTTCTATTTTCGTCTGTTCCCATTCTTTGACTAATTTTTCCATTGTCTGCTCATTTGCTTTAAGTTTTTTGTCCAATCTCTCCTGCTGTATGGAATTGTTATGTATCTCATCTTCCACAGCACCAAGTCTATTCTCAGCTTCTGATACCCTGTCCCAGAGCTTATCCATTTTGTCATTCACTTCGTTTACTGACTTTTTCAGTCCTGTTAGTTGACATGTTATTTCAGTTTGGAGTTTTGTCATTTCTGCCTTCATATTTTCTTGGTTCTTATTAGTGTTCTGTTCAACTCGATCCATGGTTTCTTGGAGTCTGTTGAGCACCTTCCATATTGCTAGTCTAAAGTCCTTATCTGAGAGGTTGATTAGTTGTTCAGTCATTATCTGGTCTTCAGAATTGTCATCTTCATTCTCTATGTCTGATGCTGGCCTGCGTTGTTTCCCCATTGTCACACTTGTATTGTGCGTTTTTCTACGTGTTGTGGTGGTATTCATTGTCTATGTGATGTAGGCAGCACACTCCTCTGGCTCCTCCCTTTCTGGATGGGCTGACTTGCCTCTAAGGGAGGGGAGTCCTCTGTGGATGAAGCCTCACACTGGGTCAAATCTTAGGCCTGAGCATGCAACAGAGAAGACAGTCCAGAGAGAAATGTTTGCTTCTGTGATATAGCGCTGTTCTTAGTGTGATTTTTCCTTCTTGTTGCAATGGAGTTCTTTCCTTAGAAAGAGTGCACGGCCGTGTAGCGAAGCAGAGCGGCCGTGCTCCTCTGAGCCTCTTTTTGCCCCACTCGCAAGAGTTTCACGCAAGAGGACAGTAGACAGACATAGACAGGTCACACTCACAGTCTTTCACAGTTGAGCCCCACTGGGCCAGTGTACTTTCGCGGATTTTCCCCGCCTGGTGTCACACACAGGGAGCCAGCTCTTGCAAAGCTTAGCCGGTTTTCATGCTCTGAAGTCCCTCCCTGAAAATGGCGTCTGGGCGAGCGAGGTTTCTGGAGGCTCTTTTTGCCCCACTCGCAAGAGTTTCACGCAAGAGGACAGTAGACAGACATAGACAGGTCACACTCACAGTCTTTCACAGTTGAGCCCCACTGGGCCAGTGTACTTTCGCGGATTTTCCCCGCCTGGTGTCACACACAGGGAGCCAGCTCTTGCAAAGCTTAGCCGGTTTTCATGCTCTGAGGGATGACTCTTGGTGGTGCTCAGGAATCACAGTGGGTACCCAGGATAGAACTTGGGTCTGTCATGTGTAAGTCATGTGTAAGGACCTTGGTCCTTGTACTAATAATTCTTTATTCCTTTGAAAAGTTTTATGACAGGAATTCACTCCCAATTAGTGCACAGAAGTCATAAATAAGCTTTCCAAGTACCTCAAACCTAGCAACTTGTTTGGGCTTCTTAAAACAAAAAAGTAACAACAAAGGTGGTTCAGGGGAAGTATATATGATTAGCTTGTAGGAAAACATTGTTCATCTCACATAAGGGAACATATTGTTGTTCTCAGTTAGTTCTTGACACAGGGGCATAAAAATAGAATATATAGAAAGTTGACCAGTTTTGCTATTGCTATCATTGACCAATATTTGACATATACTTAAATTGAGCCCCAAATAGTGTAATCTGCAGAGTGCAGCTATGCCTAACAACAAGCAAATAAATAGTCATAGAAATAACAGCAATGGTTTCCCATAAAGGACACTACTAAGAAAAGGAGAAACAGGGGCTGAAGAGATAGCACAGCGGTAAGGCATTTGCCTTGCATTTGGCTGACCTGGGATGGACCTGGTTCGATTCCTGGCATCCCATATGGTCCCCCAAGCTTACCAGGGGCGATTTCTAAGCACAGAGCCAGAGTGAACTGTCAGCATCACTGGTTGTGGCCCAAAAAATAATAATAAATAAATAAACTGCTTTGAAATAGTTAAAAATAAATAAATAAATAAATAAATAAGGAAAGGAGAAACAGCACACACTCAGCAGCTGGGAAGCACACTGCATCTCCAGAAGGCAGTAATATCACAGAGACTCCCTAAAGATTGTAGGTTTTAAGGTCCAGAGAGATAGTACAGTAGGTCAGGCACTTGGCCTGGGTTCAGTCTCCAGTCATTACATATGATTTCCTAAGCCCCAAATGGAGTGATATCTCAGCACAGAGCCAAGAATAATCCTTAAGCACAGCCAGGTGTGGCCTTCTAAACAAACAACAACAAAGAGTGTAGGTTTCATGCATGGAACTTCCAGATGGAAGGAAATGATATACAAGGTATAGGACACACATGAGAGACCAACCTCTGACATGCTGTGAAACCATTGTCTCCAGAGTCCACTTGTCACCCTGTAGGCATTTCAGATCCAAAGGAAGAAGAGGATAATGGAACAGGAATCACAGCCAGGAATCTCTGATTAACGATGTGACATGCTCCAATAAAGGAACCATGAGAGGAGCTGAAGGTCATCAAGAGTTAACGATAATACCATGTGGGGTTATTGACAATAGAATTATCAATAAGATAATATATAATGTAAAACCAGAAAGATGACAAATAGGGACAAATAGGGTTTGACAAGTAGGGAATATGTTCAGTTTGCCAATTGTTTCCTTTTATTCTCAGAAGCATCTGATCACCTCTTACATGAATTTTCTCTTCTCTCCTGGTCTCTCTTGGCCACAGGATTTGGGCCAGCCTGGCATTAGTAAGGAAGAGAAAGATGGATTTCAGGAAATGGGGGATATACCTGATCCTGCCCATACCAACTGAGTCCTCAGGTGAAGGCTCCATCACCCTGGGACGTTTTTTCTTTTCTAACATAAAAAAATTTGCAGTCAAGTATATCAGTAATCTCTTGAAGCTCTAAAATTATGATGCAATATCCCCAAGTGATAGTACAGCAAATAAGTGCCTTGTATGTGGCCTACCCAGGATCAATCCCTGGCATGACATAATGGTTCCCTGAGCTTGCCAGGAGTGATTTCTGAGTGCAGAGCGAGGAATAACTCCTAAACACTGGGCCCGGAGAGATAGCACAGCTGCGTTTGCCTTGCAAGCAGCCGATCCAGGACCAAAGGTGGTTGGTTCGAATCCCGGTTTCCTATATGGTCCCCCGTGTCTGCCAGGAGCTATTTCTGAGCAGACAGCCAGGAGTAACCCCTGAGCAACACTGGGTGTGGCCAAAAAAAAAAAAAAAACCAACAACAACAAAAAATTCCTAAACACTACTGAGTATGATCCCCCCAAATTATTTTAATAGATCTATGATGACAACACAAAAATAAATAAATAATCTCAGCTATAAGTCTTCACTTTAATTTTTACCTCCTGTGATGAAAGAAACATCCTTTCTTAGAGGTTTCTCTCTT
Source organism: Suncus etruscus (assembly GCF_024139225.1). NCBI lineage: Eukaryota > Metazoa > Chordata > Mammalia > Eulipotyphla > Soricidae > Suncus > Suncus etruscus. The sequence continues at coordinate 96,088,587 of NC_064850.1, read as the reverse complement.
CACTGCATGATTTCACTCACTCAAATTAATAGTCATCTCTTCTTCAGAATCATCTTTTCAGAAGAAGTTTTCATAAAACTGTTTTGGCCATCATCTCATCTTTGTCTTCTGTTCATTCATAAAAGCAAACTCATTAGACAGTTGTTTTTTTTTTCACACATATCAATCAAGCAAATTTCAGCAAACCACGAGATTTGTTCTTACAGCTGCATAGTATACCATTGTGTATATATGCTACAACTTATTTATTTGTCATTTGGGGTTTCAATATTCTTCTTTTTTTTTTTGTTCCAATATTCTGATTATCGCACCTAGCACTATAACAAGCAGATATGTATATAGTTTTGAATTTGTGTTTTTGTATATTGGGGATAGATGCATAAAAGTGGAATCACTAGGTCAAAGAATGGTCAGGAATGACCGCTTAGGACAAAGTCAAGGAGTAAACCTTAAGCCCCATCAGGTATGGCCCAAACTTTTCTAAGTTTTCTAAGTAAAAAACATGCATCTGTATTTACTATTTTCCCTAGAAATTGTCCCAGAGGACTTTCCCATCAACTTTGGAAAAAGACTTCTTTTTTGTTTTGTTTTGTTTTGTTTTGGGGTCACACCCGGTAGCACTCAGGGGTTACTCCTGGCTCTACACTCAGAAATTGCTCCTGGCAGGCTCAGGGGACCAAATGGTATGTCGGGATTCTAACCACCATTCTTCTGCATACAAGGCAAACGCACTACCTCCATGCTATCTCTCTGGCCCAAGACTCCTTTTTTTTTTTTTTAACACATCTCCTACATTAGTTGTTTTTAGTTTTTTATATATAATAAAACTCATTATTTGGATTTGTTTTCCCAATAGTAAACTATAAAGAATACTTTTTCATTTTCTTTTTGGCTAGCCATCCATCTTCTCTGGGAAATAATCATTTCTCCCAATTTTATGATGTTATTAATATTTTTATTTAGAACTTTGTGAATTCTTTTTTGAACCATGATGCTTTCCAAGGCCCGGCCCCCTGTGAATACTTTATGTATCTTGGACATTTGCCCTTTATCTGATATAGGTATATAAATATTTTCTTCCATTTAGTAGGCTGTTTTTTAATTTTATCCCAAGTTTATTTTCTTTTCTTTTTTTCTTTTTGGCATGCAAAACCCTTTTATTTATTTTTGGTCTTGTCTTCTTTGCCAAAAGAGTCAAATCATTGAAGATATCTCTGAAGACTCTATCCTTGAGAGTGTTCCTATATTTTCACCAATGTATCTTATTGATTCTGATCTAATCTTGAGGTCTTTCATTCATTCATTTTTTTGGGCCACACCCATTTGATACTCAGGGGTTACTCCTGGCTAAGTGCTCAGAAATTGCCCCTCGCCTGGGGGGACCATATGGGATGCTGGGGGATCAAACCTCGGTCCTTCCTTGGCTAGCGCTTGCAAGGCAGACACCTTACCTCTAGCGCCACCTCTCCGGCCCCTCTTTCATTCATTGTGAGTCAAGTTTTAGGTATGGTGTGAGATAGTTTCAATTCACTTTTTGGCTATCCAGTTTCCTCAGCATCATTTGTTGAAGACTTTCCTTGCTCTGCTCCACTCCATGCACCCAGATCCTTTAAGGAATTTTAGGTGTGGGAGTTTGGCCATTCCTGGCTATGCTCAGGGACTACTCCTGGCTCTGTGCTTAAGGATTATTCCTGACAGTGCTCCAGGGACCAAATGAGCATTAGGAATTGCAATGGGGTCAGCCACAAGTAAGGCAAACACTCTATCCTGTATTATTTATTTTTCTGGTTTTGAGACACCTCTTTCATTGGGGAGCACATTCAGAGTTGCTCTGAGGATTGGACAGTACTGGGAATTGAACCCAGGGTTCTTGTATGCAAAAGCATATGGTTAGTCTCTTGAGCTATTTTCCTAGTCTAGATAGACACCTTTAGAAAAAGGCCGAACAATGACTGCAAGATAAAAAGGCAAACTGATAGGGGCCAGAAAGATAGCATGGAGGTAGGGCATTTGCCCTGCATGCAGAAGGACAATGGTTAGAACCCCGGCATCCCATATGGTCCTCCGAGTCTGCCAGGAGCGATTTCTGAGCCTAGAGCCAGGAGTGACCCCTGAATGCTGCTGGGTGTGATTCCCCCACCAAAAAAGGACAAACTGATGGTTTCATGTGGCAGAGGTACCTCTGTCTTCTTTTTTGTTTGTTTTTTGTTTTTGGGCCACACCCAGCAGCACTCAGGTCTACTCAGTATTCAAAACTACTCCTGGCTCTGTGCTCAGAAATCACTCCTGGCAGGTTCAGGGGACCATACGGGATGCTAAAATTGAACCTGGGTCCAACCCAGGTTGATCATGTGCAAGGCAAATGCCTACCTCTGCGCTAATGCTCTGGCCCACCTCTGTCTTCTTTATTATAGACTGAATTCCCTTTAGAACGTCTGGAAGAACTAGGTATATACTCTACGAACACAAAAACACAACACAAAAATGCTTTCCTCACACCTATATTCACTGCAGCGCTATTTACAATAGTCAGACTCTGGAAACAACCAAGATGCCCTTCAACAGATGAATGTCTAAAGAAACTGTGGTACATATACACAATGGAATATTATGCAGCCATCAGGAGAGATGAAGTCATAAAATTTTCCTATAAATGGATAAACATGAAAACCATTATGCTGAATAAAATAAGTAAGAAGAGAGATAGGGGGCCAGAGCGATAGCGCAGCGGTAAGGCATTTGCCTTGCACGCAGCTGATCCAGGATGGACCTTGGTTCGATCCTCAGCTTCCCATATGGTCCCCGAGCCAGGAGCGATTTCTGAGTGCATAGCCAGGAGTAACCCCTGAGCATCACAGGCTGTGGCGCAAAAAAAAAAAAACAAACCAAACAAGCAAACAACAACAACAAAAAAAGGAGAGAGAAAGACACAGAATAGTCTAACTCATCTATGGGTTTTAAGAAAAACAAAAGACATTATTGTAATAATGCCCAGAGACAACAGTGATGAGGGCTGAAAGGAGCTCTCGATGTGAAGCTCACCACAAAGACTGGTGAGCGTAGTTAGAGAGATGACTACACTAACTATCCTGACAATGATTTCTTTTCTTTCTTTTCTTTTTTTTTTTTTGTTTAAAGCCAGTCAAATTGAGCAGTGAGGGGGTTATATTCCAACTTTTGTGATACTGACGTTAATAAGTTCTGATAAACCACTGCCATCAGACCAGCCATATCCTGACAATGTTAATGTGTGAAAGAAGTAGAATGCCTGTCTCGAATACAGGCAGGGGGTGGATAAGGAGGGAAATGAGGGGCATTGGTGGTGGAACTGTTGCACTGGTGAAGGGGATGTTCTTTACATGACTGAAACTAAACTATAATCATATATATAATAAAGGTGCCTAAATAAAGAAAAAAAGTTTGGAAGAGCAGTCATGACATATACGCAAAATTCAAAATATCTGTGGCATCCATCAAGTCATCCCAACTTCTAAAAATTAGTGGAAAAGTGTTGTATTCTCTCATGCACGCTTTTTATTGTCAAATGTGCTTTGAAATGACTTTATTTTTATTTTTATTTTTATTTTTTTTTTTGGTTTTTGGGTCACACCCGGCAGTGCTCAGGGGTTACTCCTGGCTGTCTGCTCAGAAATAGCTCCTGGCAGGCACGGGGGACCATATGGGACACCGGGATTCGAACCAACCACCTTTGGTCCTGGGTCGGCTGTTTGCAAGGCAAACACCGCTGTGCTATCTCTCCGGGCCCGAAATGACTTTATTTTTAAATTAATTTTTATTTCAGTATCTTAATTTACAATAATGACGTGCTTTATAATTTCATTGCCAAATCCTGAACTTTCTAGTGTAATCTTATACTTTTTTTAAATCCTATACTTTTTACTGTAAGTAAAGAGCATGTTCTTGCTGTGCTAGCCAGTCACTGAAAGTTCTCTTTCCAATGTGACCTGCTTTGGATTAAAGGTGAGGTGTTGAAGAATATGCCTTCCTCTGTCATCAAACAGAAAATTAGTGGGGTAGGAAAGATAGTACAGCAAATAGAGTACTTTCTTTGCACACAGACAACCATGGTTTGTTTCCTGACACCCCAAATAACCCACCAACACTTTTTTGTTTTTGTTTTTGGGACACACCCAGCAGCTTTCAGAAATTACTCCTGGCTCTATGCTCAGAAATTGCTCCTGGCAGGCTTGGGGGACAATCTGGGATGCCAAGGATTGAACCTGCATACAAGGCAAATGCCCTACCTCTGCACTATTCTTCCAGCCCCCCTTTTTTGGGGGGGGCACCAACAATTATTTCTGAGTACACATACACACACACAATCCAAAATACAGAAACACAAAACAAAACGAAAACAAAATACAAACCAAAAAAAGTTGTCAAAAGTTTGCCTATAGGGCAAACAATAACAGGTTTGCTATTGGTTGGTGACAATGTAGAAACTGTACGATTTTTCATCAAATTAAAGAAAAAGTGCTATGAACTCACAATGGCATAATCTAACATGGTCACAGAAAGTTCATTGCTTAGCTAAATTTGGTTGTTAGTCCCAGGGGTGCTTATATACCTGCTTGTCAGCTTCAACTTCAATGTGTATAGATTTATGTCTGTCTGTCTATCTCTATTTTGTGGAGTTTGTCCCAAGTAGAACTCAAGGAGCCTAGATCTACTTCAGTAATTCTCTTCTGGTTTCTCTGCTCAGCAGTGCTGGTATTGCTTGGGAGAGCATGTGGTGGAGGCCCCAAACCCACAGCCTCTGAACACCTGGTGTGCGCTCAGCCCTTCTGTCCAGTTTGCGAGAGTTTCTGACTGCCTCTTGGCTGCCAGGTCTCTAGACCAGGACTTTGGTCCCACACGTGACCCTTTTCACCTGAGAAATTACATGGATGCATACTGCAAGAAACACCTTGGATTCCTTAAATGGTTGATATATATATTTTTTTTTTTTTGGTTTTTGGGCCACACCCGGCAGTGCTCAGGGGTTACTCCTGGCTGTCTGCTCAGAAATAGCTCCTGGCAGGCACGGGGGACCATGTGGGACACCGGGATCCGAACCAACCACCTTTGGTCCTGGATCGGCTGCTTGCAAGGCAAATGCCGCTGTGCTATCTCTCCAGGCCCAAATAGTTGGTTTTGAGTTGATTTTTGGCCCTTTTGCATTAGGAAATCTTATACTGTTGCCAAAATTGGTGGGACCCCATATTCAGTTATTTGATTGCATATGGGGTCACAGCCCACAGTATAAGGAGCAAGATTCTAGAAGGTTTCACTCCTTAATTATTTGACTTCTTCCCCCAAGTTACTTGACTTCTTAGCAAATGCCCTTACACAGATGCAAGGATATTGTTCAACAGAGCCCCTTTCCCTTTCTCTCCTCACCCTAATCTCACCTCCTACCTGCACAGTTGCATAACAGATAAAGTTAAAAACAATGGCTGAGAGAGGAAAAATATTTGTGGGTGTATAGAGTGATTGCCATTTCTGATTAATGTGTTCAAATAAAGAGGAGTACAGGGTCAGCCAGCCAGCTGACTTATTTGGGCCATCATGGCAAATGTAGGTCCAGCCATCAAAAAGTAAATCTAGCCAATCCACACATTTCTACTGAACAGATGAATTCCAAACTGAACGTGAGGGTGAAAGAGAGACAGTACAGTGGATAGGTCACTCATCTTGCACGTAGCCTACTTGCATTCAATCCTTGGCACCATATATGGTCCCCAACTCCTGTCAGGAGTCACTCTGAGTGCAGAGCCAGTTGTGACCACAAACCAAGAAATAAATAAATATTAGGCCATTCTTGCTACTATCAAGCAAAGGGTTCCCTTAAAGAAGAGAAGTCTTGGGGCGGGAGAGATAGCATAGAGGTAAGGCATTTGCCTTGCATGCAGAAGGACGGTGGTTTGAACCCCAGCATCCCATATGATCCCCCGTGCCTTCCAGGGGCGATTTCTGAGTGTAGAGCCAGGAGTAGCCCCTGAGAGCTGCCGGGTGTGACCCGAAAACCAAAAGAAGAAGAAGAAGAAGAAGAAGAAGAAGAAGAAGAAGAAGAAGAAGAAGAAGAAGAAGAAGAAAAGTATTCTCTCTTATGAACTTCAGAATTCTGTAGCCTGGCATGGAAAGTCCAGAGAAGGATGATTTTTATGCACATTTTATTTATTTATTTATTTATTTTTGGTTTTTGGGTCACACCCAGTGGTGCTCAGGGGTTACTCCTGGCTGTCTGCTCAGAAATAGCTCCTGGCAGGCACGGGGTGGAGGGGGTGGGGGGTGGGGAACCATATGGGACACCGGGATTCGAACCAACCACCTTTGGTCCTGGATCGGCTGCTTGCAAGGCAAACGCGGCTGTGCTATCTCTCCGGGCCCCAGTATTGTTTTTTGGGGGGGAGGCCACACCCTGCTGCACTGAGGGATTACTCTTGGCTCTGCACTCAGTAATTACCTCTAGCAAATTCAAGGGACCAAATGGGATGCCAGGGATTAAACCTGGGTTGGCAATGTGCAAGGCAAACATACTACTCACTGTGCTCAGGATTTTATTCCTTTATTAATCCCCACATGATTCTGCTGTGGTGAGTTGAAGTAGGATCAGACATACCGCGACTATCTATTGACTCCAATGAACCAAACTCATTGGGATGGGGATGGGGAGCACCCAAGCATCTAGTCAGCAAATGTCAATGGAGAGCTGACACTGTCCCTGGTCTGCTATCTGGAAGTTTCATCAGGGAGGAGAACTGACCAAGATCTGCTAGTTCAATGCTTTGTTCAAGGCAATTCGTTAGACAATTATTAGGTTTTCACCATCCATCTTACTAAGCTGATTCTAGAGTTACAAGGTGAGAGTCATTGCCCTGTCTTCAGGAAGACAAATGTGGCAAGATTACTATAATGTAGAGTATGTGTTTGACCTCCAGTACTACAGAGATCCCCAAAGTACAGAGCCAGGAGTACCCCCCTCCCCAACACACATGGCTGGGTGTGGCCCCATCATAGGTCCAGGGAGGAAAACAATGGAAGGGGGGAAGGGTTTCAAGGCAGAGGAAAAAGGAGAGAAAGGGGAATGGATTTTTTTGGTGAAGTGTGTGTGTGTGTGTGTGTGTGTGTGTGTGTGTGTGTGTGTGAGAGAGAGAGAGAGAGAGAGAGAGAGAGCTGTTGGAGCTAGAATAGTACATTCTCTCTGAACCACACCCCCAACATTGCAGCAGAAAGGGAGAGATATTAAAATATGTTGGGGAAAAAAATCATTGACTGAAACTTAAACTAGCACAAAGACATGAAGGCCTTTGAGGAAAAAATATACTACTGAGGGGTTGTAGAGATCTCACTCAGTTATTAGGGCACTTGCCTTGCACATGGCCAATCCAGCTGCAAATCAACATCTCATATGCGCCCCCTCTCAGCACCGCCAGGATTGCATAGCCTATGCTCAGGCACAGCCAGGTTCCCCTTTTATTGTTTTTCTTGTTAAAATAAGATGCTCTCCCCAGATCAGAGAGCAAAAACCTTTTCTTCTCAGTTTCTTTTCAGGTTCTTTCCGATTTTGACCTATTCAGGCAGGGAACTTATATACAACAAGCCTGGAGCCCCCACAGCCACTCCTTCCTGCCCGTAGCCCCGACTCACAGAAATGGATTTAGAAATGCCTATTCCTAAAATGCAAGCATTTGTATGCAAACTTCACCTGAGCCTTTAGGACAGTTATTATTGCCAATGCCCTGCTTTTAATGGAACACAAAGAGGTTCAAAGTGGTCGTCTAACTTGCCCAAAGTCACACAGTTACTAAGTCCAAAAGTGGAAATGTGGGACTGTCCTACTGCCCTTTCCAGGATCCCACACGTCCTGTTTTGCAGGAATTTGGATCTTTTCTGGGGTCCAAGCGAATGCTCTAAGGGTTTCCCCTCTGCTCTTGACTGAAAACTGCAGAAGAGAGGAACTTGAATAAGGCCAGGGGATCTATCTCAATCAGCAGGGTTTAGGTCGCCCGCCCGAGCTCGGCCGGAGGAAAGCATTGTTGGAAGAACCAGGCGCCGGCGCTGGCCAGGCCCAGATAAGACGCTGGCCAAGGCCTAGCCGCGGCGGCAGGGCCCGGCTCCATTCAGCAGGAAAATGTGTCACTTCCTCCCCGGAGGAGGGGCGGGAGTGGAGCCTGCAGAGAATTTAGAATGGGTCTGGGTGGGGTGAGGGGGAAGGCCAGTCAGAGCGGGGGAGGCTTGAACCGGCTCTGGCTACACCCTATAAAAGGGCCCCGGCGTATTTTTACTTCTTGGCTCGGTCCCAGCCTCCCCTCCGCACTGCCCGCGGCCTCAGCCTCCTTTGAATTCAGCGCTGGAATCTCTGAACATTCACTCCTCCCCCACCTCCGTCTCTCTTGCAAAATCTCACTCATCAGCCTTTGTTGCATCTTCTTTTTTTTTACTGCACGGCCCCGAATCGTTCAGTGCAGGCTCAAGGCCTTTCCTCTCTGCATGTGGCCCCACCCAGGGGGAACTAGAAACACACGCCGCACACACATGCCAAGCACACATACATGATACACCAGTGCCTGATTCCCGCAGAATCGTTGAATTTTTCATATTCTTGACTCATTTTTGGAGGTTGGTGGGGGAGCATTGGGATCCCACCCAGTGGCTTTTATTTCAGGGCGACTTCTGCCTTTGTGTTCAGGAAATCACTCCTTGGAGGTGTCAGGGGATCAAACCTGGGCCTGCTATGTACTATATCTCCCGCACAGAATAGGCATTTGAAAGCATTCCGGTTTCTCTAAGATCTGCTGCAGCTAGCTAGCTACCCCGCCCTCATTGTTTCAATGCAAAAGTACTGTCAGCGGGTAGGGCTTTTGCTTTGCAGACGGCTGACCTGGCTAGGATCCCCGACACCCGACACCACGTTTGGTCCCCTAAGCTTGCCAAGAGTAATAATCCCTGAGTACAGAGCCATAATAAGGCCCTGAGCACTGCCAGGTATTGCCTCAAAAACAAAAAGAAAAGAAAGGAAAGGAAAGAAATGGAGGAGCTCATCATGTTTAACTTTCTGCAGTCAAGAAAACGAGGGCCCCTGGAGATTACATGATTTACTCTAAGTCTCCCAGTGGGCCAGGGCCAGGAAGCTGATTCCAGCTCTTGTCCCCTCAGTGGTCATTGCACTATTGTGACAGATTGGACCTGCACTAGTATGGCCCGAGTTCCCAGCAACCGCATTCTTTCTGTAATTTGTTTGTGCTCAAAGTACCTCTAGAAGGCCTTCGACATTTAAAGGGTCCTCCTTGAACCTCATCTCAAATCATTCTTCCAACATCCCCGAAAGCTCAGGTGTGTCTTGAGTTTCTTTGTAGTAATTCCTCTAATCTCTCACATTTCTTTGTTTGTTCGTTTGTAGGCTACAGTTGGCAGCGCTCAGGGATTACTACAGACTCTGCATTAAGGAATTATTCCTGACTGGCTGAGGAGACCATATAGGATGCCACGGATTGAACCCTGGTCAGCATTAGCTCTGGCGTCTGACATCTCACATTTTGGAGCCACTTAGATTCTGGCAACAATCTGTTTCCTTATTTGTACTGTTCCTTATTTGGAAGCAGTGCGCTTTCCCCAAAACATGTTGGGACAATTCAAATTGGCAAGAGGTGTGTCAATACTTCTAAACTCACCAGCCAACTTGCATTGTTCACCTTGCAGAATGGTTCCAGGAGAGAAGCCGGCTCTCTTCCCAACCCTCCCTCGATACCACACACCCAACTCACAGGAGCAGAAGGACTTGTGCAAGGAGAATTTCTTGTTCTGCTGACTCATCCCCTCAAAGTGAGGGAAGATGAGTTTATATTTTCTTGTCCAGCCTTTAAAGAGAAATGGAAGCAGTAGAAGTTCGGATCTCCTTGAGATGAGGTCAGGTAAAGGCAGTCATTTGACCTCTACTAGGACTAACTAAATAAGTCTTAGGTTTCAGTCAAGAAGCGGCAAGGCTGACATGGAGGTAGAATATGGTAAAGGGGTTCTGAATTGCCATTTTGGAGAAAGGCTCTCGACTCTTGGACAACAGGCTAGTTGGAAGGATGCAGACCTACATATCACCGCAAAAATGCAGCAGGCAGCAGGGAGATCCCTTATTCTTTCTGACTGAGAACAAAGACATTCCTCTTCTAGCCAAGACTAAATCAAGGGAAGGATGATTCAACTCTGTAGGAAACTGCAGGATGTCCTTTAATAGCATTTGTATTAAAGAGGTAAAGCAGACAGATTTTTTTTTTGTTTGTTTTTTTGCTGAAGATTGGAATTAAGGAGAGAAAAAAAAATCCTGTGAAAAGTTGTGTATTTCTATATATGTAAATTTTGCCTTAAAATAGGTATGATTTATTGGAGCAGGAAGTATTTATTGGTGTAGGAAGTAATAGGTCTATAATAATAATAATAAGTGAAGATATAATGTAATTTTATACTTATTTATAAATACTTCAAAATGGTTCTGGGGCTGGAGAGATAGCACAGCAGTCGAGCATTTGCCTTGCACGCAGCCAATTCAAGATGGACGTTGGTTAGAATCCCGGCATCCCATATGGTCCCCTGTGTCTGCCAGGAGCGATTTTTGAGGGTAGAGCCAGGAGTAACCCCTGAGCGACACTGGGTGTGACCCAAAAACAAAAAACAAAAAAATGTTCTAATACTTGGATCCTACTTTTAGCCTACTTGGATCCTACTTTTGGCCCCAATTTTCAGTTAGTGTTTGCTCTTTTAAACTACACCCAGTTGTGGTTAGGGAACCATGTGGCACCAAGGACCAAACCTTGACCTCCTTGCAAGCAAAATATGTGCTCAGTTTCTTGAACTCTTTCTGATCTATGACCTACACTTCAATGCCCAGAACCACAGGATAAAGAAAATTAAGAGTGAGAAGGATGTGACATGACAGCTCTTTTATAGACAAACTCCTCTATTGGGAGTTTATTTATTCTCTGAATATGATTTTTTTTTTTTGCTTTTGTAAATGAAGTTTGTTTTTTTTTTTTTTTTTTTTTGGTTTTTGGGTCACACCCAGCGTTGCTCAGGGGTTACTCCTGGCTGTCTGCTCAGAAATTGCTCCTAGCACCGGGATTCGAACCAACCACCTTTGGTTCTGGATTGGCTGCTTGCAAGGCAAATGCCGCTGTGCTATCGCTCCGGGCCCGTAAATGAAGTTTTAAAGTAATGGGCCAGGGTAGCTTAAATTTCAAGAAGGAGTAACTGAGTTAGAACTCTCAACTTCATAGTTCTAGTCAGAAGGGACAAGAGAAAGAGAGCTGTGGAGAATACTGTTGAAATGCACACACTGATTCCAAAGGTCAGGATTCTGTTGCAGCTTTTTTCTCCTTTTTAAACAACAATTGCATTTTAATTTATTTTTTTAAGTCTTATCTTTTTAGGAACCACACCTGGCCGTGTTCAGGGTTTAGTGCCAACTCTGCACTCAAGGGATCCCCCTGGAGGTGATGGGGGGGGCTATATGTGGGGATTATTTTTGTTGTTGCTGCTGATGACAATGGCTTGCATATCTGGGTGTGGTGCCCGCTGGGGGTCACACACTAGGTTGTGGCACTAGTACTCTAGGCTGCAGTGTTCATCATGGTTTGCTGGCACACATAATCTCCTGGGGTTTCACTCTTCCTTGCATCACACTAGTGCTGGTTGTGGTGCCTGCCAGAGGCCCCACTTTTTGACTCACATCTATAGTAGTAAATGGTGCTTATCAGGGGTCATGCACCTTATTGAGGTGCTCAAACAGACCTGGCTATAGTGTGGTGTCTAGTACAGTCAGAAAGAAATTGCTTGCAGCCCCTGGGGACCACAGACAGCATCAATGCCATGTTCAGAGCTGGGCTGCTAGGATGCCACTTGGTGCATGCTGGACCCAGGAATTTGAACTGAAGACTATGCTTGCAAGTCAGCTCTTTATTTATTTATTTATTTATTTATTTATTTATTTATTTATTTATTTATTTATTTTTGTTTTTTGGGCCACACCCGGTAACGCTCAGGGGTTACTCCTGGCTATGTGCTCAGAAGTTGCTCCTGGCTCGGGGGACCATATGGGACACCGGGGGATCGAACCGTGGTCCGTCCAAGGCTAGCGCAGGCAAGGCAGGCACCTTACCTTTAGCGCGCAGGCAAGGCAGGCACCTTACCTTTAGCGCCACCGCCCGGCCCGCAAGTCAGCTCTTGAAGCCCCTGTGCCAGTGATTCTTCTAGGTCCAGGACTGTTTTCTAAACAGTTCCCATAGGATGCTGGCCCAGGATCACACTGAGTGGCAATATTTTGAGGATTTGCAGGCAATTCTTACAGTAAAGCTCTGAAGCACATACATTTCAAAGAATCAAGCAATATTGAAAAATACCCTTAAATCATGAGACCAGAAAACTATCTCAAAAGTCAGAACACATGTTATGTATAAAGGAGGTTTTGGGGCTTGATCTCTGCCATTGCATATTTCCTGAATAGTGAGGCATGTGATCCCCAATACTGGGATTAGCCCCCAAACACCACCAGCTATGCCTCCCCCGCAATAAATAAAGACTCACACATACTAAACATAACACAGGTTCTCTGGCCTTAACATTATAGGTATTCCAACTACTAGAACCTAGAGCGAAAAAGAAATTCTCTGAGCTTCCCATGTGATATAACTTCTAGACAGAATTACTTTGTCATAAGTCTTTTTTCTTTTTTTCTTCATTTTTCAGGAATTGCATCTCTTGTTTTTGTGATCAAGGATCATTCCTGTCAGTTCAGGGGTACACTATGTAATGTTGGCAATAGAATTGGGGTTAGTTATGTGCAAGGCCAGCGCCTCTTCCCTTTACTATCGCTCTGGTCCAACACAGCCTACATTTTTCACTTCACTGTTCTTCTTCAGTATAACTGACCTCAATGTTTTCAACATTTAGTTTTATTTATTTATTATTTTTGAGGGGTGTGAACTAAAATTGAGCTAATAAGCAAGGATCCCACAAATGCATATATAGAAAGAGAAAAAGTAAAATTTTGTTTTCCAGGTCACATTTTGTGTTATGTAGAGACTACTCCCAATATAGTGTTATGGTACCATGTACCAACGAAGATTAAACTAGGGTTTCCTGCATGCAAAGCACATGTTAAGCCCTTTGAGCTATTAAGACCACAAAGACCTAATTTCATCCTAAATTACTTTCTCTGGGAGTTCTCATATACCTGTGTAAATAAACATTATCTTTTCTTTCATATTAGCTTCTGGCTTTTAGTTTAATGCATAGCCCCCAATGAAAAATGATACGGGAGAAGAGTTTTTCTGCCTGAGTATCTATTTATAATAGCACAAATTAAATAGGAAACTTGATGAAGAACTAGGTTTAACTTCTTTTTTTTTTGCTCAGGGCTTACTCCTGACTGTACTTAACGATTACTCCTGGCAGAATTTGGGGGACCATATGAGGTACAGTGGTTGAACACAAGTCAGTTGATCACTGACCTTAACATTTTTTACTTAAAAAATTTTTGGGGGGCCCGGAGAGATAGCACAGCGGCGTTTGCCGTGCAAGCAGCTGATCCAGGACCAAAGGTGGTTGGTTCGAATCCCGGTGTCCCATATGGTCCCCCGTGCCTGCCAGGAGCTGTTTCTGAGCAGACAGCCAGGAGTAACACCTGAGCATCGCCAGGTGTGGCCGAAAAACCAAAAAAAAAAAAAAATTTTTTTTTTGGGGGGGTGGGGGCCAGAGAGACAGCACAGCGGTAGGGCATTTGCATTGCATTCAGCTGCCCCAGGACTGACCTGGGTTCGATTCCCAGCATCCCATATAGTCCCCCAAGCTAAGAGCGATTTCTGAGTGCAGAGCCAGGAGTAACTCATGAACACTTTAGGGTATGGTCCAAAACCCACAGCCAATTTTTTTTTTGTGTGTGTGGGGTTCAAGTGTCATGAAAGCTCTGCCACTGAGCTGTGTTTTTGGCTCCTAAAATGTTCATTTATTTACCATTTTTAGTGGGGGTCCCCCAAGCAGAGCTCAGGGGGCCTGACTTCTTGGTTCTAGTAAATGCTGGCAGCCAGTAGGGCAGCCTTGGTAGTATAAGGAGACAATGCTATGCAGAGGACTATGTGAAATCCAGGGCTGTCATATATCAGGCATGTACTCTTTTGTGTTTGTTTGTTTTTGGGTCACACCCAGCAGTGCTCAGGGGTTACTCCTGGCTTTATGCTCAGAAATCGCTCCTGGCAGGTTCGGGGGTCCATATGGGTTGCTGGGATTCGAACCACAGACCTTCTGCATGCAAGGTAAATGCTTTACCTCCATGCTATCTCTCTGGCCCCTGGCAGGCATTTACTCTTTTATGTTCTCTCCCTGTCCTCAAGTTTTTGTTTTTGTTTTTTCTTTTTGGGCCACACCTGGTGATGCTTAGGGGTTACTCCTGGCTATGAGCTCAGAAATTGCTCCTGGCTTGGGGGACCAAATGGGACACCGGGGGATCGAACCAAGGTCTGTCCTAGGTTAGCGTGTGCTAGTGCCACTGCTCCGGCCCCAGACCCTCAAGTTTTTTGTTTACCTGGTAGCAATTAGGGTTGATTCCAGCAGTGTTGGTGTGTGTGTGTGTGTGTGTGTGTGTGTGTGTTTGTGTGAAGGGGTGGAGACTATGCAGTGCAGTGAATAAACCCAGGCCTTCTGCATATTATTCCAGCCCATCATTTGAGCTTTATCGCAGATCCCTGTTGGGTTTTTGTTTTATTTTTTATTTTTATTTATTTATTTATTTATTTATTTATTTATTTATTTATTTATTTATTTATTTATTTATTTATTTTTGGTTTTTGGGCCACACCCGGCGGTGCTCAGGGGTTACTCCTGGCTGCCTGCTCAGAAATAGCTCCTGGCAGACACGGGGGACCATATGGGACACCGGGATTCAAACCAACCACCTTTGGTCCTGGATCGGCTGCTTGCAAGGCAAACGCCGCTGTGCTATCTCTCTGGGCCCTATTTTGTTTTTAAATTGTAAAATTTGCACAAGATTAACATTTTAGGACTGTAGAGACAGCTCAAAGGGCTGTCGTGTATGTTTTGCATGTTCAGCCATCATCACCACATGGTTACCCTAGCATCAACAGGAGTAGTCCTCAAATCTCACTAGGTAAATAACTGCCAATACATATCAACAAAGGCTTATCATTTTAACTAATTTTAAAGGTAAGCTCAGTATTATCAAGTATATTATCATACTTGTGCAATCAATCTCCAGAACTTTCTTCTCAAAACTGAAACTATAGCCATTAAATAACTGCTAATTGATACTTACCTTGCATGCTGCCAACACTGGTTTGAACCTTGGTACTGCATATACTTCAGGAGCAGGGAGCCAGGACTAATTATCCTCAAGTATGGCTGGCTGTGGCTCTGAGAAATGAAACAAAATCATCTTATTATCTCTGATTACGTTTCTTGAGGGAAATACACCACATGGGTATACTTAGAAAGTGTAAAGTAGAAAGCAGCTTTCATGGAAGAGGGGAGTAGTGGTCAGGAAATTTTGGGGGAACTGTGTGCATCCATTTTAAGCCACTAAAGCCTCTCGATTCTCAAGGGAAGAATGACCATATGAGGGATATCTGTAAAGTTAATCAAGGTGCTTCTCCTGGGATCTCTGTGATGGCAGCTTCATCTCTAAGGAAATGGACATACATCCCTGGCTTCCTCCCAAGTTCATTTCACTGCTCTCAGAAGGAACTGAGAACAAATGAGATTCTGTCTTCCTGCAGACTGCTTCATTTTGCCATGAAAAGTGCTGATCCTCTGAGGAGGCCAGGCCAGAGGTTCCCCCTGGGAGGCTTGGGTTTGAGATGGCAGAACTTCAGTTCTAGCCCTGGTGCTTCCACCTGGTTCTGCATGAATCCCTCAAAACTTTGGTTCCAGTACCTGGGATGTGCAGACACTTGAACTACTTATTGAGCTGGAAATGGGGTTAAGCAATAGAACACATACTTGCCTTTTGCAAATGTCCTGTTATCACTACTGGAACACCATTGGGAGTGACCCACCAGTGCCATATTGGAAGTAGCATCTGAGTCAAGTGCTTAAAATAAAAATAAAAAAACTATCAAAAAGAGTGAAATGGTTGGGAAGTAGACCACATGTATGTATGTATGAAGCACTGGGCTGGATCATGGCACTGTAAGAAAAGAAAAAGAAAGAAAAGAAAAATGAGTTTTCCCTCACAACCTTGGACAAATCAGTTAATCTCCATAGTCTTCAATTTCTTTCTCTGTAAAAGAAAATAATGGGCTAGAGTGAGCTCTGTTTTTCCTCTCAGCTTGAGTATTCTTCGGTTTGAGAAAGAACTTTCTAATTTTAACTATTATCACTTCTATGTCAGCGTGTTCTGGATAGGGCTACATTCCAAAAGAACAGTCTTCAAAATGTATCTTACCAGAGAAATAAAATTGTTTTTCTCCTTAGGGCAAAACGTAGAAGTTGATGGTTGGGCAAGGAAGAGGAGATTAGTCAACAATGTAGAATTAAAGTATAGAGTAATTAAAAGTTGGTAAAATAGTACAGTGGGCACAGTGCTTGCCTAGCACACAGATGACTTGGGTTCAATTCCTGAGACCCAATATTGTCCACCAAGCACTGTCAGGTGTGATCCCAGAGTACAGAGCCAAAATTTAAGCCCTTAGCAGCACTGAATGTGGCCCCAGTCCCACCAAAAAGAATAGATGAATTCTTGTCATTGTCTGAGGTGACTTTTGGAACATCAAAAATATTTTAGTAGGGAAGGCAGAAAGTGCATGACTAAATCATGCTCATTATAAGAGGGAGGAACTAAGGTTGGAGGAAGCTTAAAGGGCTGAGTCTGAGTACATATGAAGCACATGCCATGCACGAGGGGGCCCAAATATATGCATTTCATGGTATCCTGAGCGTTCAAGGAAAAGACCCTCGAGCATAGAGCTGAGAGTAGTCCTCTGCCTTGACCCAGCTGGGCTGGGTATGGTTTCAAAATCAAACAGACAAACAGAAGAGAGGAATTCATAATCAGCTGCTTAATATCATTTGAAAGACCGTTTATGCTTTTTAAATCTTATTAACTAAATCAATCATGGAGTATTCCCATCAATCTGTGTCTGAACAGCTAAATAAATAAACCAGAACAAAACCACAAATAGGAGTTTCTCCTCTTACTTTTTTCCCCTCCTCTTCTCTACCCTCCCCTCCTTTCCGCTTTTCTCTTTTCCCTTCACCTCCCTCCTTTCTTCTCCCCTCCATTCTTTTCCCCTTCTCCTCCTCTCTACTTTCCTTGTTAGTTGTTTTGTGAAGGTAGGAGAGGGAGTGAAGGTTCTTGGGTGTCACTTTGCACTCTTGCTGTCCTAAAAGAGTTCAATGAGATAGTTAGTTTTGTTTCTTTTTAATAGCTGCCACATTTCCCATACAGGAAGGTTTCAGGATAAAATGAAAGTAAAATTGTGGCGATATTCAAAATGATTTTATTTTCACTTCAGGATAAGGGTGTTTACTTCTTATCAAGGCCTAAAAAAGACACAGTGAGTGAGGTTAAGAGTAAAGACATTCAGGAACCTTAACTCATTCTTTTTTTTTTTTTTTCCTTAACTCATTCTTAACTTATCCTTTTACTCTGAGTGAACTTTGTTTTTCCCCATTGAAACAGAGGGATGACTTATAGAACACGTGCTATTTTTCACCATAATCCAGGACAGAGGAGTTCAGAATGTCACAGGTCCAACGGCCAAGGTCTGAAAGGGACAGTTCTGGTAAAAGCAAGGAAGCTCTCTTCAGGCATTTAGGATGATCAGCGACCCATTCATTAAGACAAACCTAGGCAGCAAGCACTTTGGATTTGTAGCAATGTTGCTGCCTCTGTCTTTCCTTGTTTCTGCTCCTGTAGGTTCTACTGAAGCACTCAGATTTTTGCCTCATCTTTGTCTTTTGCAATTCAACCTGTGCTTCAGCATCTGCCTCCTCTTGCTTTTATGGTGCACAGGCTTCTTGGAAGACTATACTGAGGCCAAGAGAGTTCTGCCTTTATTTATTTATTTATTTTGGTTTTTGGGTCATACTCACAGCACTCAGGGATTACTCCTGACTCTATGCTCAGAAATCGCTCCTGGCAGGCTCGGGGACCATATGGGATGCTGGGATTCAAACCACCGACCTTCTGCATGCAAGGCAAATGCCTTACCTCCACATTATCTCTCTGGCCCCAGTTCTGCTTATTTTGATTAATTTTTATTATTATTAAAAGATACAGGATGAGACACATCATTGTTTTGGATGGAAATGTAAGATATTTTCCTGAAAGCCTGTGTTTGGGGATAGAGTTGGTGACTAAGAGAAGAGGCTGGATTGAGGAATAAAAACAGTTTCATAATATCCCTTTATCTTGAATTGGGGTGTTTGCTAAGCTAAACTGTGCTAAGCTCAAGAACTCTTCTTGGTTTTGTACTCTCGAGTGATGATTTATAGTGCTAGGCAGACCATATGTGGTGCTGGGGATTCAACTTTATCTATGATTATAAGGCCTTGCTCCTGGACTATCTCTCTAACTCCTGTACTATCTCTCTGGTTCCTGTATATGAATTTTTTTAATCTAAATGTGTACACATTACATTTTCAACTTTTACAGAGAGCTATAAATTATTACCAATTTTTCAGGATATGTTAGTTTAAAAATATTTACCAGGATCCAGAGAGATAACACAAGGTAATTTGCCTTCATTTGATCCCTGTGCACCATTAATTTTAAAAAGTCTTACCAAATTGTCAGAAGCCTAATATGTAACAAAGTCACTTAAAATCTTTATTACATGTATAAATAAAGTTAAGTAGAGTATTGGAATAATAGTTCATTGGGTAGGGTGCTAACCTTGCACACGACCAACCCTTGTTCAATCCTAGCATCCCTTTTGATCCCCTGAGCACAGCCAGGAGTGATCCTGCTCTTGAGTGCAGAGCCAAGAATAAGCCCTGAACCCTGCTAAGTATGGTTCAAAACAACAACAACAGAAGTTGAATAAAGCATGACTCAACAAGAACAGCATTGTACTAGCAGATAAGACAGCTCTACCTCTGTTTGGTTTACTCATCTTATTGGGCTACTTTTTGTTTTTGATCATCAGCTACTTTGTAGAATATTAGGAAGAATTGGTGTGGGTCAATGGCTCTCAATCCTGGCTAATAGTAGGAAAAGTTTTTTTTTTTTAAATATGTCACATTGCTTGGACTTCCACACCTCTAAGATTCTGATTTAATTGACCACAAAAAGCTGATCTATTGTAATATTTCTCAACTTTCTCTTCTTGTTCTTCTCAGTTTTTTTTTTAAGATATATATTTTCCTAATTTTCTTTTCCATAACATTTCAATACCACCACATTGAGTGTATTCGTATATGTACTCTATATCTATCTACCCAATATCTGTTTTTTCTACAATATAGTACAATTTTTTATTTTGTTTTGGGGCCACACCCAGCGACTTTCAGGGGTTACTTTGGTTCTGCCCTCAGAAAGAACTCCTGGAAGGCTCAGAGGACCATATGGAATATCAGGAACTGAAACCAGGTCAACTGAATGCAAAGCAAACACCATACTGGCTATTATTCTGGCCCTAGAGTACATTTAAGAAAGTTATTTTGGGACCACACCTGAAGTGCTCAGGGTTTATCCTGGCTCTGTATAGATGCAGGCATCAATCCTAGTGGGTCTCAGGGGACCATGTGCAGTGCCAGAAACTGAACCTGGATCAGCTGCAAGGCAAGTGCCCTACTGGTCGTCCAATATCTTTGTTCCCTATGATCTTTTTTCCCCTGTTGAACTCAATCTAGATGACAGTTAAGGGTCCTTATAAATTTAGCAGCTATGTAGCTCTGATTTTTGACTCCTCTATACTCTGTATTGCTGAACTTAAGGAATATCTGGCCAAATGTCTCTAATAGTGAGCTCTGGTTCTTCTGAACATAGAATGAGCCTATACCTCCAGAAAGAAGCAACATAATTATAGTTTCTGCTGGGGTTTTACAGATACTACCCTGTCGGATTGGGTCTACCTTGACAGTTCAATACATTACACTCAATGAAGGAAGCAGGCAGGGAGACTATTTCAAATGAATATGCAAAAGATCCACTTTACCTGTGGAAATTTCTGACCCAAGAGCTGTCTAATAGTGCTCAAGGAATTAAAAACTATAAACCTTGGGAGCAAGGCAGGCAGAAGCCAGATATAAAAGAGAATTCAAAATTGGTTAAGAAAAAAAAAATTGGTTAAGAGCTTTAGCTCACGCCGAAGAGATAGCATGAAGGTAAGGCGTTTGCCTTTCATGCAGAAGGTCATCATTTCGAATCCGGCTTCCCACATGGTCCCCTGTGCCTGCCAGGAGCAATTTCTGAGCATGGAGCCAGGAGTTTCCCCTGAGCACTGCCAGGTGTGACCCAAAAACCACACACACACACACACACACAAAAAGCTTTAGTTATTAACCTCTAAGGACTCCTTCAATAGTGATATATGCAACCAAATAGAATGTATTAGAAGATAAAGTAATCTTCGATCCAGATCATTGATGATGGGTATAAGAGTGTGAAATAGCACTAAGTACATTTGTTTGTGCTAATGTTATTTACAGCATATTCTTGGTCTCCCTACTGATAAGAGACATGAGCATGGTTTAGCTGATGTTCAATCATTGAACAAGAAAAAACAGCTATTTTATTCAATTAACATGCAACTTGTCATGCAGCCTACCCCAAGTTGCATATTCCCCTGAGAATTACCAGGAGTGACCCCTGAGAACAATGTTGGTAGTAGCCCCTTCCCCTGCCAAAGAAACAAATAGCATATAACAACTCCCCACACATTTTCCCAATTAATGCTTTCATTCTGTGGGAATCTTTCAGATGTATTTTGGGTCCTCTATAATAGCAGCCCTCTGCTTAACAATAATAACCAGTTAAAAACATTTACAGCATATTTTTATAGGTCAGAGAGATAGTAAAGGCACTTGCCTTGCAAGCTGATCCTAGTTTGGTTTCCTAGTATCACATAGCTCCAAACACTGCTGAATGTGGTACCACATTTGTTGGTGGTACCAAAGAAAAGAAAGTTTTAGATCTGCATTTGCAGAATCTCAGCTTAAAAAGTTAGTTTTTCAGGCTAGTAATGTGACTCAATGATAGAACATAATAAGTATGAGGCCCTGAATACAATTCCTGTTCTCAAACAAACAAATGACAAATCTGGTATATTCTGAGATTTTTTTTTTTTTTTTGTCACACCCGGCAGCGCTCAGGAGTTCCTCCTGGCTCTATGCTAAGAAATCAGAAATTGTGGGCCCGGAGAGATAGCACAGCGGTGTTTGCCTTGCAAGCAGCCGATCCAGGACCAAAGGTGGTTGGTTCGAATCCCGGTGTCCCATATGGTCCCCTGAGCCTGCCAGGAGCTATTTCTGAGCAGACAGCCAGGAGTAACCCCTGAGCACCGCCGGGTGTGACCCAAAAAACCAAAAAAAAAAAAAAAAAAAAAAAAAAAAAAAGAAATCAGAAATTGTTCCTGGCAGGCTCAGGGGACCATATGGGATGCCGGAATTTGAACCACCATCCTTCTGCATGTGAGGCAAACGCCCTATCTCCATGCTATCTCGCCAGCCCATGTTTTGAGGTATTTTTGATGCATCACTTGTGGACATTAACCTCACACTCCAGAGATCTTTTTCTTTCCTAGCTGAGCCAGATTCCTTCCCGCTTATTTTCATCACACAGACTTGTGACAGATTTTCTCTTTTGAAGTTGAAGATTCACAGTCAAGGGAAACTGTGAGAGGTGGAAAGGAGATGCCAATTTATAAGATAAAAATTAGTCCATACGGGGCCCGGAGAGATGGCACAGCGGCGTTTGCCTTGCAAGCAGCCGATCCAGGACCAAAGGTGGTTGGTTCGGATCCCGGTGTCCCACATGGTCCCCCGTGCCTGCCAGGAGCTATTTCTGAGCAGACAGCCAGGAGTAATCCTTGAACACCGCCGGGTGTGGCCCAAAAACCAAAAAAAGAAAAAAAAATTAGTCCATACGGACTGGTATGCTTGGAACCCAGAGTCGGTCTTATGCCAATAAACTTCTGGGGTGAGGCCTTTTTGTAATCAGGTCAAGGATTTTTTTCCATTTCCCATTTTTCTGGACCTATGCAAACAATGGCGATTGCCACTACCGCACCTTTACTATATTTTTTTACTCTTATCCTTTAAGGAAAAAAAAATACAACTAAATGAACTTAAAAACAAATAACTGTAGTAGAATGCCTGTCTTGAATATAGGTAGGGGATGGGAAGGGAGGAGGGGGTAATGTTACACTGGTGAAGGGGGGTGTTCTGGTTATGACTGTAACCCAACTATGATCATGTTACTTAAATAAAAAATATATTAAAAAATAAAATAAAATAAATTAGTCCACAAATGGGGGCTTGAGAGATATCGTGGAGGTAAGGCATTTGCCTTGCATGCAGAAAGATGATGGTTCGAATCCCGGCTCCCATTTGGTCCCCCAATCTTACTGGGGACAATTTCTGACCCTAGAGCCAGGAGTAACCCATGAGCGTCAAACGGGTGTGAACCCCGCAAAAAAATTAGACCATAAATGGGGCTGGAGAGATAGTACAGAGGTTGGGCGTTTGCCTTTCAAGCGGCCGACCCAGGACCAATAGTGGTTCGAATTCCGGACAGCCAGGAGCTATTTCTGAGCAGAGAGCCAGGAGTCGGGTCGGGAAGGCGGCGCTAGAGGTAAGGTGTCTGCCTTGCAAGCGTTAGCGTAGGACGACCACGGTTCGATCCCCCGGCGTCCCATTTGGTCCCCCAAGCGCATTTCTGAGCGCATAACCAGGAGTAACCCCTGAACGTCAAACGGGTGTGACCCAAAAACCAAAAAAAAAAAAAAAAGAGAGAGAGAGAGAGCCAGGAGTAACCTCTGGGCACTACCGGGTGTGACCCCAAAACAAAAACAAACAAACAAACAAACAAATAATTAGCCCATAAAGAACAGAAACTAATTCAAGAATAAGTTGGTTTGTGTGACCTCCAGGGTCTTACATTACAGTTGATAAATCAGATCATCTTTATATAAAGTTAACTAATACCAGAAAGTGTTATTAAATAGGAGGCACAGATAATAAAGAATTAAGAGGTGGGAGTGTTCCAAGAGATTGGTGTCAGAGACATTCAGGAATACTGGGGGTGGAAGTACTTGCATATATAGAAGACAAGAATAAAAGCTAGTTGAAGACCGAAAAAAGAACAGAGAGAGTTGGGCTGGAGAAGTTTAGAGTAAAGTTTTTTTTTTTTTTTTTTATTATTTCTGGTCCTGCAAGCTGATGCTTTTGGAATCATTCCTCTGCCTAGTATTATAAGTCCAGAAGGAAATGATTGTTTGCATAGAGGTACATTCACTCTTTATAGCCTCCAGATGGAAAGAACGCCAACGCTCAAAGTAGGAGTCATTAGCGATTTCATAGTGGGAAAAATCCAGGAAATGCTGCAGTTTTGGGGCTGAAACGTGACTAGATAATTGGATGCCTCTTCTCTGGCAATAATAGGCACATCTTGATGTGGATTGGGCATAGCCACCAGATTTGTATGTAGACAAGGAAGCCAATATGAACAAAATATCATGTCAAGGCCTAGGAATTGCTCAGTGATAAAAGAACCTGTTCTCTCTCTCTCTCTCTCTCTCTCTCTCTCTCTCTCTCTCTCTCTCTCTGCCTTTTTTCCTTCATTTAGACACTGTAGTTTGCAATATTCCTACTGAAGGGGTTACACCTTTATTATTATTTTTTGGGGGGTCACACCCAGCAGTGCTCAGGGGTTGCTCCTGGCTCAGAAACCTTTCCTGGCAGGCTTGGGGGACCATATCAGATGCAAAGATTTGAACCACCTCCCGTTCTGGGTTGGCTGTGTGCAAGGCAAATGCTCTACCGCTGTGCTATCTCTCAGGTCCCATCCTTTAATTATTAATTTAAACCTGTTAATCCTTTAGTTTCTGTGCCTCCTATTTAATAACACTTTCAGGTATTAGTTAACTTTATATAAAGATGATCTGATTTATCAATTGTAGTGTAAAGACCCTGGAGGTCACACTAACAACTTATTCTTCGATTTGCTACTGTAGTTTGTTGACTAATTTTGACTTCTGATCTCCTTTCAGCAACCAGTTCTTGCTTAGAGTGATCATTTCTAACTATCATAGTCATAGTGAGGTAGAGAAGAGGGCAGAAGGGAAGGGGGAAGGAATACTAGGGACATTGGTGGCAGGAATTGTGCACTGGTGGAGGATGCTGCACATTGTATGATTGAAACTCAATTATGAAAAACTTTGTAACTGTTAAAAAAAAGGTACTATCAACAATCTTTGTAAACCATGGTTTTTAAATAAAGTAATTTTTTCTTTTTTGGTTTTTGGGCCACACCTGGCGGTGCTCTGGGTTTACTCCTGGCATGCTGGGTGGGGGCATATAGGATGCCAAGGATTGAACCCGGATCTACCATATGCAAGGCAAATGTCCTATCTGCTATACTATTTCTTCTTCCTCTAAATAAAGTAATTTTAAAATATTAAAAAAATTAAAGTTAAAAGAAAATAAAGTTGAGGGGCTGGAGCAATAATAGCACAGCAGTAGGGCGTTTGCCTTGCATGTGGCTGACCAGGATGGACCTGGGTTCAATCCCCAGCATTCCGTATAGTCCCCCAAGCCTTTCAAGAGTGATTTCTGAGCACTAACCCCTGAGTGCTGCTGTGGTCTTCTCCCCAAAACAAATTAAAGTTTAGGAAGAGTAACGTTATAATATATTGCTATAAAATATAAAGTTTTTCTTTTATAAATGCAAAAACAAAAAAACACCCACCAACAACAGCAAATAAAAAGCAACTGCCTTGCTAGCCTGAGGGGACAGGACCTGTTCCCATCAACACTTCGTGTAAGACAACACATGTGATCCCAGCAACTGCTGCTTAGGTAAAATCCCTGATGCAATGGCAGAGTGTACTTGCTCAGGTGTACAAAGCCATGTTTGTGAGCCAGGGGGAGTGTATGTGAAAGCCCTGCAACCAAGTCTGTGATTTTCAGCTATGTCAACAACAACATCAACAGCAAGAAGGGAGCAAGTAGGGGGCTGGAAAAATAGCATGGGGGTAGGGCATTTGCCTTGCATGCAGAAGGATGATAGTTCGAATCCCAGCATCCCATATGGTCTCCTGAGCCTTCCAGGAGCAATTTCTGAGCATAGAGCCAGGAGTAACCCCTGAGTGCTGCCAGGTGTGACCCAAAAAACAAAAACAAAACACAAACAAAAAGAGGGAGCAAGTAGAGAGAATAAAACAAACACAAACAAAACAATAAAACCCATGTCAGCCACAGAATGAATAAAACAGCACATACCTGAAATAGCATGGAGGGATGAGGACTATGCCATCCAGAGAGCTTTTCAAAGTTAGAATGATATAACCCACTGAAATTTGAACACATTAACCAGCTGAAGGGTGCACTCAGATTTATTTCATACAAGAGCATGCAAGTAATAGACTCCTTTTGATAGCAGAGACCAACCATTGCTTATGAACACAGAGCTAGTTGGGGAGACTTGCATTTTAGTGATGGTGAAGTCTGGATGAAATACATAGAGGCATACACTTGTTTCTTTTTGCTATTTATAAACTTGGCTATTCCAAACATTGGAAAGCTATTCTGTTTTTCCCTTTACAGTTATGTTGATTCCATCAGCTTTTACTTTTTGACTGATGACTGAATCTGTGATATTCAGTTTCTCTGGGGACTCGTCGATGCACCAACCCCTGTTACATTCTTGCAGTATGGAGCCACCCACCTGTGACCCCGATTTGAGGGTTGACAGTGTCATTGTAATTAGAGGAAAAAATTTATTCTTTAAAGACAGTTTCTTCTGATGGAAGCTTCCTGAGCAATCAGAGAAGTGTCAGTTTAATTTATTCCTTATGGCCCACTCTACCATTTGACATTTAAAATTTTTGAAAGTCAAGCCTTTTCATTGTTTAAATGTTATTTTTTTGTGGGGTTGTCTTTTATTTTGTTTGTTTTTGGTGTGGGAATTACTCCCAGTTCTGTGCTCAGAGATCACTCCTAACTGGGGTCAGGGAACTGCATGGGTATCCAGGTCAGTGCGTAAGATAAGTGCCCTACTAGCTGCTCAGTCTCTCTGACCCCATGTATTTTTTTATTTTTAAAAAGAAGCTATTCTGGGAAACCCTAGGTTATGTTCTTATTTTTTTCCTGCAGGGTGGAGTGGGGAGGAGCAGGCATAACTGGTAGTGCTTAGGCAGTGCTCAAGCTATTCCTGGCTTTGTGCTCAGGAGAGCATAAGTGGTGCTGGAAATTTGAACTAGTTGTGGCCACAACTATACATGCAAGGCAAGTGCCTTCATTCCAGTAGTATTGTTAGGGCCCAAAACTTTTCATTTTAAAGAAGACAGTCTTGTCTGGTTAATTAGTTATTTAAAACCATAGCCAGACTCTCTCCAACGCACACATTGTCTAAAATTTCTTGACTCTGAAAAGCTTAATGTTTCTGTGTTGCTCACTCATTTACAAGACTCAATTTATTTGGGTGTATACACTTTGGAAGTGAGATTTTTAAAAAGTGACCATTTTGGGCCAAAGAGACTGTACAACAGGTAAGAGGTGCTTGCCTTGCATTTGGCTAACCCACGTTTGGTCCCTAGTATCCCATATGGTTCCCCCCAGCATCACCAGGAGTGATTTCTGAGAGCAGATCTAGGAGTAACTTCTGACTACCACAAGCCTTCATCATTCCCCCCAAAAAAATACAAGAAAGAAAAAAAAGTTTATGTATCTTAGTTATTATATATATTAGTTATTATATATATATATATATATATAGATGAAAAAGAGGTTTAGGAATTGGGCATAAAATTGATGTGGTCTTCCTACTTCGAGAGATATTATCATTTTTTCCAAGAATATAATCAAGCTGAAATGGCATCTTATCCAATTATGTCACAAAAGGCTGGAAAGTAATAGAAGCTATGATAATTAAAAATGGTGTAAGCTCTTTTTTGAAGCATTCTCAGAAAGGAGGTGGGCAGATGCCCCTTTCTGCATGAAATACAACAGCCCAGTGCTACACCCTATATACTCCAACCGAAATGTCGATTTTGACACCAAATTCAACTAATATGAGCAACTGAATCTTCTCAGGTGAGATTAGATTGCAGGGTTAAAATCTCTGGGATATTTTTTTGGAAGGAGATTGCCTAGAGCCCATTCACCCACCCATCTCACCACAAGAAAAAAATCGTAGTCTCCATCTTCCCCACAGAAAAATTCTTCCACCATACTCAAAAAGAAAATAATGGCCACAAATACTTACCAGGTACCTAGGTCTGGGCTGATACCTCTAATACTTTTGCAGAAATGTGGATGAGTGGGTGGGGAGCAGTTCCCCTTTCTGCATGAGCAACAGTAGCCCAACACCATACCCTACACCCTTTAAAATGACCCAGATCTTCAATTTATCAAGTTTACAAACTGTTTCAGATCTATACATCTTGGACTATGTGACTACACACAACAATGTGACATCTCAATATTTTATAGCTGTCAGACCAGTAGTATGACAGGAATCTGATGGGAAAGTTACATAGAAATCTACCAAGCTCAGTGAACCTAAGCAGTAACAAAGAGGCTCAAAGATCAATAATAACATTTGTGAAAATTAATGGGTCTCCCAATGAGGTCATTAAATCATTGTCAAAAGGTTGCTAAGCAATTTGTTGCTAGTTGATTTTCTGTTATTTGTTTTGTTTCTGAACATTAGGTGGCTTTGAAACCACACTGATGTCTATATAGGTGTGTTTTTTGGGGGGATCATAGTATTGAAAAAATTTGGAGTTATTATGCAGCCACTCAGTTTAGGAATTCAAGCTCTTTGGCTGATATTGTAGCATTTGTGGGATCTGGATTAAGCTGCCAGGACTTCTAGAATTACTAGAAGGCAAAAAGTGGGAAGGAGGAGAGTATGCACAATAACTCCTAAGAAGTCCTGGAGATGTCAGCGCAAATACCAGCATACTTGAAATTTTGGTCAATTTGGCTTCTTTGCAGAGCTCTGTGGTTGAGTGGTGAAGCAAGGCCATTGGCGAAGCAGTGGTTGTGGGTGATGGGTGCAGCTGACATGGCTTTGGCAAGGCAAAATCTTGGCTAGCCCTTTTTCTGAGATTGCCATTTTCAGCTGATTTTTCATTTTCTGGTTTACATCTCTTTCAAGAATAGAGTGAGTATATGAATCTGGCTGCATGCAAAATGGCGACTGCCAGCTCCACATATTCTTGAAATGCCGGATTATGGAGCTGCATATGCTGCTGTGCTACAACTCCTTATTTTTAACACTGACATCCTAGTAGACGTGCACCAAATTAGATCTGAAATGTTCATAGAAACTACCTAAGCTCAATAATAAAAGCCAACAACAGAATGCTAAACTTGTAGTAAACCTTCAGTGACATAATGACCCCATTGTGAGATATGACAATTTTCACAAAATTTTAATGCAGCATATTTTAGATAATTAATATCTAATTGTAACAAGCAATAATAAGTATAACTCTACCAGTTAAGGTGCAGGCTTGGGGAGGGTGGGAAACTGGGGACAATGGTAAAACGGAATATTACACTGGTAGTGGGATTGATGTTAAAGCATTGAATGCCAGAAATAACTATTATGGTCAGTTTTATAAGTCATGGTTTTTAAGATATAAAAATTTAGGAAATAAAGCAACATTTCTCATATTACAGGATTCTGAATCTTCTTCCTACTATGATTTCTGTTCTTATTGCATCCCTCCTTACAAAGAACAATGTTTTGTAATATGGACAGGAGAAATTGATATGAACATTTAAGAAATTAAAACAATTTAAGAAATTAACATTTTAAATTCTATATACATACTATAAGATTACCCATTATAAAGTACATTTCAAACACTTTAATCCACTCCAGACTTGTGTCCATTTGCAGCCAATCCTCTTCCCCATCCCACCAGCCCTAGGCAACCACTGACCTGCTTTCTGTTTCTATGGTATTTTTAAGGGTTGCTTTTTATATACTTTTTTTATTTGAGCCATATGAGAGCTCATGGAAACAGCTTTGCATTGTAGAACATTCTTTTAAGATGTTCTCTTTCTATTTTATTTTTTGCCTATCCTTGCAGACAAGCTTAATAAAAATTCATGAATGATTGTTCCATAGTGAGCTATTATATAATGTATCTTCCTAATCTCTAAGGAATCATCAAAATAGTGTAACCAGAGGTTCTCCAAAATATTTCTTGGGCTACTGTCCAAATCCTCAGTACTGAATGGACTATTGATCCAACCCAGCATGGCACTTCCTGCAATATTGATATATTGCCTAGGGCCATAGAATAGGATTCCCCAATGCACTCATGCTCTGTTCTCCTAGTTTGTATCCTGATCCTCCAAGCTTCAACCTTTCTTTATATCCCCCTCTACTATAAAGAATGCTTCCCTTTCCTTTTCCTATCTAGTCAAAGCTCAAGCTCAGGTGTCTGATGCCTTCATAGGCCACACCATGGAAAGCTTATGGTCAAATACCCAGTATTTAAATTACACAGAGCATTCTATATGAGCCTAAACTGCTTTACAGTCAAGGCCTTGTTAAACTTTACTCTAAGATCCCACAAGGCTTAAGGAGTGACCACCATTTTCCCCATACTTTGAGCTGTGATAGGTCTTTGAACATCTTTTATTATTTCCTTCCTTATTTCATAAATTCTTTGAGTGTGTCATTATGCTGTAGATAACTTGTGGGTAATAGCTTATCCATTTTGAAGTCTTCCTTTGAGTTTTACATAATATACCACTAAAGCAACAATTAATGTTTAAATGCCACTGGCAATTTGCAATGATTTTTTGCTATTTGCTGCCCTCCAAAACCTGTAATATAGGTCTGATTTTTTTGTTTGCTTGTTTTTGGGTCACACCTGGCAGTGCTCAGGGGTTACTTCTGGCTCTACACTCAGAAATAGCTCCTGGCAGGCTCGGGGGACCATATGGGATGCTGAGATTCAAACCACCGTCCTTCTGCATGCAAGGCAAATGCCTTATCTCCATGTTATCTCATCAGCCCCTGGTCTAATTTTTCTATTCCTGTTATGTGAAAACATTTTGGGATCAGGGTCCTCACTACTGATATATTCTGATAAAAGAGCCTGCTCTCTGTTATACACGTATTGCTCAATAAAACGTTGTAGAATTGATTTAATGCAACATGGTTGATTGCACTGATATGGCTGATAGTACAAAAATTAAGGAGCTGAGGTAGGTTGACTTTTGCTATAGCTTCTGCTACTGTTCATGCATTCATTATATATTAATCATTTACTAATTTAATGGATAAATACTGAATGCCAACTCCATTTCAGTTTCAATTTCCAACACAGAGTTAGTGGTGGAACTGCTTATAAGTTTTAGACATTGCTGTCAACATCATGAAGAAGACAAGTAAGCTGATTTGAAAAATAGAGATGCATGTCAGGGAGATAGTGCAAAGGGCTAGAGCTTGTGTTTTGTATGTGGGATCCCTTGGTCCTATCCCTGAATACTGTTGAAAGTAGCTCTTGAGCATCATTGGATATACCACCAAATCCCCTGACAACCAAACAAGTCTTCGACGCTTTGTCTCCTTATCCATGAAAGAAATGAAAACTCTCTCTTTGAGATTATAGAAGTCTCCAAAGGATATACATAGAATGATGCATTCCACATGGAAGCACTCAGTAAATGAGGGAAGGCAAAGGTTGACAGGCATTTCTTGTCACCCAAATATAAATGGGGTTGGATCACACTTATCTATGGACCTGGTGGTTCCTCCTGGTGGTCCTAAGGGGACCCATAGAATACTTGGGATCAAATCCAGGCCTCCTGCATGCAAAGCACTCAGAACTTGAACTATTTTTCCAGTCTCCTTTGTGGTATCTTTGAGATAGATTTAACAGCAAGCTGTATGTAGCAGTCACTACATACCTTCCTTCTCTTCTTCCTCTGGCCATGCACCTCACAGGATAGCAGCAGTTTCTGCTGCTTAGAAATGTGCATGGTAGGAAAGAGAAGAGGTAAGAAGGTTAGAAAGTCTTGACTGGGGGCTGGAGTGGTGGCACAAGGTGTAGGGCTTTTGCCTTGCAAACGCTAACCTAGAACGAACTGTGGTTCGTTCCCCTGGTGTCCCATATGATCCCCCAAGCCAGGAACGATTTCTGAGAGTATAGCCAGGAGTAACCCTTGAGCGTCACCGGGTGTGGTCTCCCCCAAAAGAAAGTCTTGACTGAAGCATGGTCCAAAATAAATGTGTAGCACTAAAGACAATGGGAACAAGAGATTTACTGGGAAATTAATGATCAAAAACCAAATATTCCTTTTCCTCTGATTTTGGGACAGTTTTTATTATTATTATTATTATTATTATTATTATTATTATTATTTATTTATTTTTAGCCACACCCAGGAGCGCTCAAGGGTTACTCCTGGCTCTGTTCTCAGAAATCACTCCTGGCTCAGGGGACCATATGGGATGCTTGGAAATGAATCCAGGTCCATCCTGGGTTTGCTGCATGAAGGCAAATGCCCTACTGGATGCCTGGATTTGAATCCAGGTCCGTCCTGGGTTTGCTGCATGAAGGCAAATGCCCTACTGTTGTGCTATCTCTCCAGCCCCTTGGGACAGTTTTTAGATAAAATTCTCTTTATAGGGGTAGGAGTGAAAATCCAGCAGGAAGGGTGTTTGCCTTGCACATGGTTGGCCTAGGTTTGATCCCAGCTATCTCATATGGTTTCTAGTGCTCTGCCAGGAGGGATCTCTGAAACTGGGAAGTCAGCCCTGAGCACTGGTAGTGTGGCCCAAAACTGAAACAAAAGTCTCATTAGATTAAAAAAAAAAAAAAAAAAAGAGGGCTGGAGTGATAGCATAGGGGTAGGGTGTTTGCTTTGCAAGCTGCCGACCTGGGCAGACCCGGCTTCAATCTTTGGCATCCCATATGGTCCCCCATGCCTGCCAGGAGCGAATTCTGAGTGCAGAGCCAGGAGTAACCCTTGAGCCCCGAAGGATGTGGCCCTAAAACAACAACAACAACAAAATAAAAATACAAAAGGAAAAGCTCCAATCTATTGTTTGGGTCTTTAGCTATGTGGTATATTTTCTTTGGGAAGGTTTGCACAACACTGTCTTGTGCAGAATCTCATTTATATCTCACAACAAGCCACAATTTATGTCATCTTGACAAGGAGGCAGCTTCCTTTTACAGGGAAGAAACCGAAAGCCAGCTGCATTGATTTGAAGTGGAGACATTTCATTCTCGTTTAGAGCTCCTGTAGAAATAACTGTCTGCTTAGGCACTCTCAGTGTGTCAGGCTAGTGTCCTTCCCAGGAGAAGTCTTTGAATCAGAACAACAAAGACTGGGGAAGCCAGCATGTTCCCATCTACAGCTGCTGTGTTTGTGACTTCTTGAATGCATCTGCTACCCAAAGCTGCAGGAGAGTAAACACAGTATGTCTGGGAAGCACTAGAATGATGAGCCGAGCACTTGACCACACGTATGTGGATTTCTAAAAGCTCTCTCTGCCGCCTGAGAGATCTATAGAGGGGTCCCCAATGACTGGCTTTCAATGAGTTTTCCTGGCTTTCACTTCTTAAAACACTTTCTTCAGCTTTCCTAGGGCACCACTGATGAGTGACATGATGTATTTATGGCTTAGAATGTGATGACTTAATGCAATATAGATCTTGAGATTTGACCATCATAAACATAGTTTATTTTTTGTCTTACATCTTTTTTTTTTTTTTTTTTGGTTTTTGGGCCACACCCGGCAGTGCTCAAGGGTTACTCCTGGCTGTCTGCTCAGAAATAGCTCCTGGCAGGCACGGGGGACCATATGGGACACCGGGATTCGAACCAACCACCTTTGGTCCTGGATCGGCTGCTTGCACGGCAAACGCCGCTGTGCTATCTCTCCGGGCCCTGTCTTACATCTTTTATCTCACCTAATTACTGCTTTGGTGTTCTCAATAGAACTCTACTAAGAGAAACTTTCAAGCACTAATAAAACATTTGAGGGGAAGATGTTTGGGATCACAGCTGGGCTCCTGGGCTACTCTTGTCTCTGTGTTCAGAAGCCAGTTGCTCCTGGCACTGCTCAGGGGACCCTATGATGCTGTGCATTAAATTGAGAGGCAAAGGCTGTAACCCTATACTATCTCTCTGACAAATAGAGACATATATAGAAAAAGACAAATACTTTTTTTAAATTCGTGAATACTTTACTATATATATATATTTTTTTTTTTAAATTGAGATCAACATGAATTACAAGTCTTTTACAATTATATTTAAGGTATATAGTGAGCGTGAATTAGGGCAATTCCTACCACCAGTGATAACCTCCCTCTGCCACTGATCTCAGCATGCATCCCATACCTTCACTCTTAGCCCTCTGGACTGCTAGTGTAACAGTTCCCTTTTGTGTATAGCTTGCTGTGGTTTGGGTCTCTTGATTCTATTGTCATTGACTTTGAGTTGGGTATTTAAGTCTGATCATTTTTTATTTCTACTCAATGCTCATGAGACTGCTTTGCCACTGATACCATCCACTTTTTTTTTTTGTAGAAAGTTTGTAGGAAGACATAGAAATATGAGGGAGAACACGATGATTCATATTCTATGGTTCTGATTTAAAAAAAAAGGGGGGGAAAGTGGGCAGGAGCCCCTGTCTAGAAAATATAAATAAAAAGGGGGGGCTGGTATGGTGAGGTATGTTTATGTTTTGTGCAGACACATCAAGTATTGGGGAAATTAGAAAGGAAATTCCGTTGTTTGCTTCCTGGTGCTGCTACAGGGAACTGAGCCAGTTCTAAGGTTGGAATCTGGTGTTCAGGATTGAATGGTTGAAGTACGATCACATGAGGTCTAACTTGAGTCCCCATGACATATGTTCAATGTGGAAGGCAATCCTGTATTATAAAATTTATAGGTTCTTATCCCTAGTAGATAAGAACTTGTTTCTATACATAAGATTTCCTCATTTTAGTGTGCCTATGCAAAAAGGAATGATGCCATATTATATTGTTGGTGCATTTGGGGATAAAAATGACAAGCTATACAATCCCTGTGCCCTGGTTTTGACCTAAGTTTTTATCCCAAGCAAGACTCTTCTACTAGAATTTTATATTAAGCAGAACCAAAACAAGCAAAAATAAAAATTAGAATTAAAAGAAAAAAAAGAATGAAGAGATTACCTTTACATTTGGAAATAAACACACTAAGAGGTATACTATTAAGAAATTAAACATATAAGGAAAATAGATTTTCCATTAAGCCATTTGAGATAGTCTTGAGGGAATGAGATCCATGGCACAGTTTTGTCCCACACCATGGTCTTATTAGGTCTGAGAGATGGTTTGAGCTGTAAGGGATCAGGTAGTGTCCTTGAGCTGGGGATCCCTCTGGAGCTGAGTCTAGTAGCAAGCAATAGTCCACATTGAGGTGGGGTGGGAAAAGAGGGCCACATGGACTGCATCAACAGAAATGGTGGTTGCAGCTTTTTTGCTGTGGGACGGTGTTAGGGATTGAACTCACAGCCTTATGCTTGCAAGGCAGGTGGTCTACCACTGAGTTATTCCTGGTGAACACTATAGTTGTGGTGCTCCTGCATACTTTGGTTGGGTGCTCATTTGAGATTACACACTTGGTTGTGGTCATGTGGGTCACAAATAGCAGTAAAATGGGGATCACACTTACAGACTCTGAATATAGGGAGGTACTGGGGACTAAACTGAAGTTTTATGCTTATAAGCAGGGACTCTATCACTGAACAAGTCCTGGACGGCCAGGTCTTAGGTATTTGTCTCATCTGATCCTAGGGTACAGGGGGTGGCGTACAAGTTCAACACAAAGAGCCAAAATTTTAAACTGTGAGAGTCAGAGAGCCACACCACGCAGTGACCTGCCAAAACAAACACTCCCACAAAAGCATCTAATTTTAACAATCTATTAAACACATATTGCATTTTGCCATTTTGAGTGAGGGTCAAAATCCTGCAGTGATGGTGAGGGTGTGCTGCGTTCTCCATACTAAGAACTAACGGCCAGATGTGACACAACATGTGACACACGGTCCCCCCCCCCCCCATGCTCGCTGGCCCATGCAGTTGTTTCCAAGGGATGGGAGATGGGATGACGCAGCCTGGGGTAGGACTACACACTAGGAGATCTCTCCTCAGAGGTCCCTCCTCAGAAGCAGCAGAACAAAGTCCAAACTTGGCAAAGAGCCACAGTATACAAAATAATGATAAGAGGCAAAGAGCCACATTCATTTTGGACAGGAGCCACATGTGGCTCGAGACCCGTGTGTTCACCACCCCTGCTAGAGTAGATCTGTAAAGTGAACTATTTATTTATTTATTTAATTAGTTAGTTTTTGGGGCCCCACCGAGCAGTGCTCAGGGCTTACTTCTGACTCTGGGCTCAGGGATCACACCTGATGCTGCTTGGGGCATCCTATAAGGTGCCAGGGATCAAATCTTTACTCATGGTACTAAATTAGCACTATAAAGTGAGATTTATTTTTCATAGTTTTCTTTGCAGATTTTTAATAAACATTTTTATGTAAAATAAAATTAAAATAAAATTAAAATGTAATAAAATAATCTTTAATTTAAAACAATTTTCTTTTTTTGTTTGTTTTTTTTGTTTGTTTTTTTTTTGTTTTTTGGTCACACTGGCAGCACTCAGGGATTACTCCTGGCTCTGGGCTCAGAAATTGCTCCTAGCAGGATTGGGGGACCATATGGGATGCCGGGATTTGAACTACCGTCCTGTTGTATGCAAGGCAAACACCTTACCTTCATGCTATCTCTCCGGCCCCTAAAAAATTTTTTTTACAGATAAAGTGAAACCCAGAGATACTTGACATTTCCATCATCACAAAGCAGGGCTGTTACAGGGATAGGATTCAAAACCAAGTCTATTTTTTCAGATCCAGGCCTGTGCTCTTTCTTCATTTATTGTCTTTCACAGAATTTAGCTCCCAACGAAAAACTTTGTTATTCTCTTCTTTTCCTTTATTTCTTGTGTTATATTCTACTTGACACCTCACCCCAGGACGTAATGATTCATTTTCTATCTAAAACTAACTTTCATTGAGGAGGTAGTATTTGTTTGGTAATCAGATACTACTTACATTTTATATAGTAATTTACAAAATTGCTGCTATTATTATTTCCTTTATTTGTTTTAGACATTAAAAGCAATTTAAAGTGAAATAATAAATCAAGCACAAATAGAAGCTAATTAGTTCCACTCTCCTCTCCAAAAGTAAATCATTTTAAATAAATTCGTGGGTATTCTCCCACATGTTTTCTTTGCAGTTAAAAATATGTTGTCTGAGAGCCAGGGGGATAGATCAAAGGGCTGGAGAACATGTTTTGCACACACCACTGGGTTTGATCCCCCACAACTCATGTATCCCCAAACACCACTGGGTGTGGCTCCCCAAAAATATGTGTCAAAGACAGGCACAAATACCCAATGTTTTTCTCTGCTTATACATCAAAAAACATAGGTTCAAAAAGAATTTGAGCATTTATTCAAGATCAGATAGAAAGTGGGTGACAGCTGGGTTTGGATGCAGATATTTCCATGCCTGACCCAGGTTTCCACCCAGCATAAGGCACACAAGCTTCCAGTACTAACTCAAAAGCACAAGGGAATATTGCCCTTTGGCCAATTGTTGGCCCATTCTCACACTACTACTCACTCTCAGATGAATTGCTTAGGATATCCTGTGTACTTGAGTTTCTGTTTGAGAAAAGTCATAAACACACCTTCATCCTTCTTCAACCACAATGCACTGAGAGAACCATTCAAATCGTATTTGTAGAGCATACTAAGTGCCTACAGAAAGGGAACTCAGAGGGTGCAGAGATAAGGGGGAGACATTACCAATAGAACTTTCTTTGAGGAGATGTAACCATTGCTCAAGGGACTCCTTCCCTCCCTCCCTCCTTCCCTTCTGCCCTCCCCATTTCTCCCTCTCTTCCCTTCCTCCCTTCACTCCTTTTGCTTTTGGGCCACAACCTAAAATGTCTAGTGACTACTCCCTGCTCTGTGCTCCAGAGTTACTCCTGGGTATTAAATCCAGTGTTCCTGCATGCAAAGCATACAAAGCACTTTTGAGCTATTACTCTATCCCTGTTATATCCCCCACCCCCTTTTGTTGTGGTGCCCCGGGCTTCTTTCTGCTACATCTTTAGTTCTTTGTTCTAAGGTTTCTTTCCAGCTGACTCATTCTGTGACCTTGAGAATGTTCCTGATCTCTCTGCACATTTCACCCTCTGCTATAAACCAGGGCTAATAGAACTTTCTACTTTGTTGATAAAAAGAGAAGAAATGAACAGACAGACAAGCAGCTCTCTAGCTGGAACCTGTGTTCTAAGGTTTCATGAGTCAGATGAGATGACTAAAGCATCATCTATCTCACTTTAGACAATAAGATGGGAGAAAATGACTATGGAAAAAGGTAACACCGTTTAGCAAAAATAACTCTCTTAGGAAACTGAGCGCTTCTCAGAGCTTCACTTTTGCAAAAATTTTCACCTCGTGCTTTGCTAAAATGCTTTGCTTCGCCTGAAATGTCCTCCCCCTTCTCTTCCTGTGAAATTGTACCTGTCATTCAAGGTCCTGCTGAAATGCCACATTTCCATGAAGATCGCCTCTATTCTTTCAAAACTTCTATTGTCTCCCCTCAAGACTTTTTGAATATTATTTTTCTTCTCTTAATCTCAATTTCTTACAGATATTATTGATATTTTTAAATACAGATTTTATTCTCCTAATAGATTATAAGTATATTAAGGATGGGAATAATAATATTCTTTAAATGTAATGCCTTCAATTACTAATGAAGCTGCTACTGCTTTTCCTTTCCGTTCTTCTTTGGTTTACAATGCAATGCAATTGCATGCAATGCAGACTTAAAGCCCTTAGTGTGGATTCTTCAGTCTGAACACAGCTCTTTATATATATACATACACACACACATACATATATATTGTATATATATATATATATATATATAGTATTTTAAAATTTTAAATTCTTTCTAATTCTTTTTTATTGTTTGTTTTTGTTTTGGGGTCACACCTGGCAGTGCTCAGGGGTTACTCCTGGCTGTCTGCTCAGAAATAGCTCCTGGCAGGCACGAGGGACCATATGGGACACCTGGATTCGAACCAACCACCTTTGGTCCTGGATCAGCTGCTTGCACAGCAAATGCCGCTGTGCTATCTCTCCGGGCCCAATTCTTTCTAATTCTAACTTTGGGTTACACGTGGATGTACACACACTGCCTCTGTTCTTAGCCTCTGTGCTTGTCAGTGTTTTGGGGTCCATATGTGGTGCCAGGATGGAATAGGGTTCCATCACATGCAAGGAAAATGCTTTAACTCAGGGGTCTCAAACTCAATTTATCTGGGGCCACAGGAGGCAAAGTCGGGGTGAGGCAGGGCCGCATAAGAGATTTCACAAAAAAAAAATAGTCCTCAAACATCATTATTAACAGTTTTAATTATTTCTTCTGAACAAGAATAGAACATTGAGTAAAGATAATGAACAGTTCTTCTGAACATGGCATCTTTTGCCTATTCCTTGCTGCTAGAGACTTGACAGTGCTTCTTCTCACAAATCTGAACCACATTTGGCTTTAGAGTGGAAGCAGTTGAGACCCTCAGTATGACTTGAAGATGATCATCAAATCTAGACCTGTACTTTGACTTATTGAAGTTCAATGTGGAGAATAACTTTTCACACAAATATGTGCTCCCAAAAAGGCACATGGTGCGCTTGAACATTAGGGAAAGCTCAGGGAAGCTGGGGGCAATTCTCTCAAAAATTGCCCATGCATGTCTGCTTTTCCACTAAGCTCCCTTAACTTGGCTTTGAGATCAGAGTGGCATTGCAGGTCAATGAGCTCCATTTGAAGCACAGGAGGGGCATCTTGCACATCAAAGGAAAAGGGGTCCACAAAAATTTGGAAAGTGGCTCTGTGCTTTTTGAAGTCTGCAAATTTGTGATCAAATTCCTTCTCTAGCTTAAAAATAGCATCAACATATTTCTCACCACTGAATGGTTTGCCTGCATCCACAAGTTCCTTGCATGCTGGGAAATGGCAAAGGTTTGTCTGAGAGAGCTGGGATTTCCATAACACAAGTTTTATAGAGAATGCTCTCATGTTGTTATAGGCAGCACTGAAAAGCTGCCCCGGGCCTTGTAACATCTTGTTTAGTACATTCAGCTTATGTGTGATATCAACAAGAAAAGCTAAGTCCATGAGCCATTTGTGATCACTCAACTCAGAAACAGCATTCCCATCCTTCTCCATGAAGGCTTTCACTTCTTCTCTCAACTCAAAAAATCTTTTCAGGACATTTCCCCTGCTGAGCCAACATACCTCAGTGAAATAGAGCACATCTCCATATTCTGACTGCATTTTCTCTAAAAAAGCATGGGACCTCCTGTGCTTTAAGCCCCTGGATCTGATTTGGTTGATGCATTTCATAACAACAGGCATCACATTGTCACACAGCAGGCATTTACTGCAAAGGGCTTGCTGAATGGATAATGCAGTGAAGAGCAATGGCCTTCTCTACACCCTCCTCTTCAAGTTTTTTTTTGAAGAAGTGCCACCAGTCCATTTTTCCTCCCTGTCATTGATGGCGCTTCATCGGTTATTTTTCCAACAAACCTCTTCCATGGCAAACCTGCATTCTCAATGGCATCACACAGATGCTGAAATAACTCATTAGCGGTGGTCTGGCCATGCATTGGAATTATTGTGAGCAGCTCCTCTGTCAATTCAAAATTGCAATCAACACCACGGACATAAATTGTGAGCTGCGCAGTGTCTGTTATATCTGTGCCCTCGTCAAGAGCAACTGAGTATGCATCAAAACATTTGGCTTTTTCACACAGTTGATGATAAATGTCACTTGACATGTCAGAAATGTGCTCTGCCACAGTGTTGGCAGAAAGGCTGATTTTGCTAAACTGACCTTTCTTTTTTGGACAGATAATACTTGCAGCCTGTAACATGCATTTTTTAACAAACTCTCCTTCTGTGAATGGTTTCCCTGCCTTAGCAATCATCTCACTAACCATGTACCTAGCTTCGACTGATGCACCATTCTGTTTGGTTGCTTTCTTGAAGAAATCTTGTTGCCTCATTAGACATGCTTTAAGACTGGTAACCTGCTTGGCTCTCTAATTTTCTTGATATTTTGCACATTCCTTAGCATGTCTAGTTGAATAATGGCGTTTCAAGTTGTATTCCTTGTACACTGCAACTTTCTCTGAGCAAATAAGACATGTGGGGATGCCCCTGTGCTCAACAAAGAAATACTGCATCTCCCACTTTTCCTGAAATTGTCTGTGCTTGTCATCAATCTTTCTCTTCACTGCAGGCTTTGATGAAGTTATGATGAAGGTATGACAAAATCTAATTCTGTAATAAACTCTCTCCCTTCTCTCCCTTAGGCCTCCGATAATGCAAGGGACAGCAGGCAGGAGCAGCGGAAATGACGTCTGTGCTAGGTGCAAAGTATTCGCGATTATTCGCTTACCAAATATTCGCAATAAAAAAATTGCATTAGTAAGAAAAAAATCGCAAAAAATCTCATTAAACATTTGCATACCTCGAATGGAACTGCTCGGGGTATGCGAATGTTTAATGCGATTTTTTCTTACTAATGAGATTTTTATTGCTATTATTCAGTAAGCGAATAATTGTGAATACTGCGATATTTGAAGGCCGGCCGCGGGCCACAAAATGTTGTATGGAGGGCTGCAAACGGCCCGTGGGCAGCGAGTTTGAGACCCCTGCTTTAACCCCTGTACTATACACACACACACACACACACACACACACACACACACACACACACACACACACAGTTGTAGTAGTAGTAGACATGCAGTTGTCTACTATTATAGTAGTTGCATTATTGCAGGATGAACAAATGTATGAATGGAATGTTAGTGGAATATCAGAACAGAAAAATTTAAAGTAGTGAAGATCTGAGAACCTTTGTAGCCCCTGACA
Source organism: Suncus etruscus (assembly GCF_024139225.1). Taxonomy (NCBI): domain Eukaryota; kingdom Metazoa; phylum Chordata; class Mammalia; order Eulipotyphla; family Soricidae; genus Suncus; species Suncus etruscus. Next base: position 96,047,366 of record NC_064850.1, on the reverse strand, counting down.
GGATTAATTCTGTTGTAAGTGCCTGCCTTGCAGGCACAAGACAATTTGATCCAAAGACTTGCTCCACTGTTGAATGTAATCCTTCTAGCACTGACATTGGTGATTTTGAGTGCCACAACAAAAAGTATGCTCTTTTTTGGACATACACAACTAAGTGTGTGAGCACCACAGCTACAGTGTGTCACTCTTCGTGAGCCCTGTGTGTTTATGCACTTCAACCAAGGGTGTATGTGCCCCAGTCACTGAAACAACAACTACATCAGAGCAAAGGGAAGGAGGTTTGGGGAGATTGTTCAAAGGACATGAATACATATATAATTGGAGTTTAACCTCTAGCACCAGATGGTGCCCCCAGTACAAGCATGACCAGGAATGACACATTAGCGATAGTACAGTGTTAGGGTGTTTGCTTTGCATGTGACCAACCCGGGATGGACAGGGTTTAATTTCTGGCATCCCACGTGGTCCCCTGAGCCTGCCAGGAGTGATTTCTGAGCAGAGTCAAGAGATAGCATAGCGGCGTTTGCCTTGCAAGCAGCCAATCCAGGACCAAAGGTGGTTGGTTCGAACCCCGGTGTCCCATATGGTCCCCTGTGCCTGCCAGGAGCTATTTCTGAGCAGACTGCCGGGTGTGGCCCAAAAACCAAGAACCAAAAACCAAAAAAGAAAAAAAAAAAAAAAGAGTAACCCCTGAGCACTGCCAGGTGTGGCCCCAAAGCCCAAATAAATAAATGAATGTTAAAAAAGGGGGAGAAGGGAAGGAGAGAAAAGGAAAAATATTTTTTTTTGGTTGGTTATTTTGATTTTTTAAGTGCCCACCCACTGATTCATGTGTTGACCTGTGCCTGGTGCTCTGTCAGATGCTTTAGCAAAAAACGTTGCCAATACCAAGCCTGGAGGTGATCCTTTGCTTCTTCCAGCCTGGTTCAGGTTTCTGGGCCAAGTTAAGGGCCATGCTTGTGCGGGACACCTGGCTTCTGCCTTTGGCTCTGACCTTTGCTGGCTATGCAACCTTGGGTGAATGACCTCCTAAATCTCTGTTTTAGTTTGCATCTAAAGGTTTTTTGTTTGTTTGTTTTTGGGCTACACCCGGTGAGTTAGAGGTTACTCCTGGCTATGTGCTCAGAAATTGCTCCTGGCTTGAAGGACCATATGGGATGCCGGAGATCCAACTGAGGTCTATCCTAAATTAGCTGCATGCAGGGCAAATGCCCTACCACTGTGCTATCCCTCCAGCCCCTAAAGTTTACTTCTTAGGGGAAGGATAATTCTTTTTTTTTTTTCAGGACACACCCGTTTGATGCTCAGGGGTTACTCCTGGCTAAGTGCTCAGAAATTGTCCCTGGCTTGGAGGGATCATATGGGACGCCGGGGGAATCGAACCGTGGTCACAATCTTTTCTTGGCTAGCGCTTGCAAGGCAGACACCTTACCTCTAGCGTCACCTTGCCGGTCCCGGGGAAGGATAATTCTACAGTGCTTGTTTCGTTCGACTCTCAGAAGTACTGAAAACATTTGACATATAGACTGCAGAGAAGGTAGAATAAAAAGAAGCGAACATATTTTTTATGAAAGAGCACAGTACAAGATATATATATATATATATATATATATATATATATATATATATATATATATATATATATATATATAACATTTATATGACCAAAAATCTTATTAGGTTAAGGAATGCAACATCATATACATCTAACATAATATAAGAATTTTTCTTAAAATAGCCCAGAAGGAGGCCACAGAGATGCTCAAAAGTCTGCAACCCCATCCCACCATGCACTGCCCTGGGCCTTGGGCTTTCCTAACCCTGCTCCCAGCCCTAAGTGTTGCCCCTCAAAAAAACGAGAAAAGGGCAAAGAAAGAAAAGCTCAGTCAGTTCAACTTATAACACGTACTTTGAAAACAATGCATGACAATTTATTTGTCATACTTCTTTTTAAAAACAAAAAAGGCTAAAAAAAGTGGGGGTGGGTGGGAACCAGAGCAATAGTATAGCAGATAAGGCATTTGCCTTGCATATAGCCAAATGAGGTTCAATACATAAGGTTTTCCAAGCTTGCCAGGGGTGATTCCTGTGCACAGAGCACAAAGCCAGAAATAAGCCCTGAGCGCTGCCAGGTGAAGCTCAACAAACAACTGAAAAAAGAAACTACAAAAGAAATCTCATTAAATAAACAAAGTTTTAAATTTTATTATTATTATTATTATTATTTTTTCGGTTTTTGGACCACACCTGGTAACGCTCAGGGGTTACTCCTGGCTATGCACTCAGAAGTTGCTTCTGGCTTGGGGGACCATATGGGACGCCGGGGGTTGAACCACAGTTCGTCCAAGGCTAGCGCAGCAAGACAGGCACCTTATCTCTAGTGCCACTGCCCGGCCCCTAAAGTTTTAAATTTTATTACCAAATACCCACTATCGACATGGCTATGATTACATCCTTTGCTGTATTGTGTATACTTATAAACAATGAGGGCCCGGAGAGATAGCACAGCAGTGTTTGCCTTGCAAGCAGCCAATCCAGGACCTAAGGTGGTTGGTTCAAATCCCAGTGTCCCATATGGTCCCCCGTGCCTGCCAGGAGCTATTTCTGAGCAGACAGCCAGGAGTAACCCCTGAGCATCACCGGTTGTGGCCCAAAAACCAAAAAAAAAAAAAAAAAAAAAAAACCCAAAAATACCCCCCCCCCCAAAAAACAATGTATATTCCAGTTGATGTTCCAGTTTACTTTAAGATTATAGTCAACAGACATTTCTATATTTACTATTTTATTTATTAATTTCTTTGGGGCCTGAGAGATAGCATGGAGGTAGGGCATTTGCCTTGCATGCAGAAGGACGGTGGTTTGATTCCCGGTATCCCATATGGTCCCCTGAGCATACCAGGAGTTGATTTCTGAGTGTAGAATCCAGGAGTAACCCCTGAGCACTGCCAGTGTGACCCCCAAAAACAACAAAAAAATTTTTTTTGTGTTGCCAGGGTTTAAACTTGAGCCTCCAATGTGCAAAGAATGCTCAACCCATTGAGCTATCTCTCTGGCACCTATAATTACAATGTGTGTGTGTGTGTGTGTGTGTGTGTGTGTGTGTGTGTGTGTGTGTTATTTTTCGGGCACAGTTGGTGCCAGGGATTACTCGAGAGCTGTCTGTCTCTTCAGACCTCATATTTATGATTGTAGCGGTACTCTATCTCAAACACCAGAATTAATTTAACCCATTTTAAAATTCTTGGTCATTGGAGTAATTTTCAATTCCTCATGATTTCACACTGCCTATTTTTAATCACATACAGATTCCTACTCCCCATCTAACAACACGTTCTTGGCTTTGCTCCCTCTACTGTTAGTTGATATATACCCAAGAAATGCCAACTCATTTTATTATTAGCTCGAGCAAAACAGAATTAGGAAGGAACTACAAATGCTTTGTTTTAAAAATCAAATTATGCCTTTCTAAGATGGTTTGTGAACAAGGGTTTTTTCTGGGGAGCACGGATCACTGCACAGTTCCACTGTAGCTTTATTCAGGCAGGGAAGAGGGGAAGCAATCTACTCTATGCATGAGACTTTATTCACTTATCTGATATTTATTTAGAATCTCAAAATACCAGGAATTAATTTTATTCTTTGAACTGCAGCAATTATACCCTCTGCTCCTTAGAAGTCTTAAGAGGGCACTCTATATATTCTGCAATGTTTTATTTTCTGTAAATTTTGTAGGTAAATAAAAATAAATACTTTATTTATATTATATATAATATATATTTATATTATATTCCAGGAGAAAACCTAGAGCATACACACACACACACACACACACACACACACACACACACACACACACACACACACACACATTATGATACCAGGAATTGTTCTTGGCTGAGGAAAAAGTATAGTCCTTACTCTAAGAGAGCACCAAGTTTACCCAAAGGCAAAGACCAGCAAAGAGATGATGCTAATGAAGTATGTCAAGTACTACAGGAAATTAAGGCCACACCCCAGAGAGCAGACAAGCCCCACTAGTTCTCTTTGGAAGCTCTGGGGACAAATGTCAAGAAACTGAGCTCTGATGACCAGCAGTTATAAGCCTGTGCTAGAGTGGCCCAGCATGGCAACTTTACACAACTGAGCAGAGACAGAGGACACTCACTTACTGTCCTTACTCACTTACTCTGGTCCTAAAGTGTACAGTTCCCTAGTCTAGAGAAACAGCACATGGGTTAAACTGTTTGCTTTCTCAGGACTACCTTGTGTTCAGTCCGCTATATTGCACATGGTTTCCTGAGCTCTGCCAGGAGTGATCTCTGAGCCCAGAGCTTGAACACAACTGGGTGTGGTCTCAAAACAACAAACAAAATAAAAGTGTACGATTTCAGTTGGAGTACATGTGAGGAGGGGGGAATGTGCAATCAGGAAAGACTTTATAAACCATGTTGCCCAACTTGAACTTAAAAATATTTGGGCTTAGCACACTTATTTTAGAGACAGCTTGGAATTTTCTTGAGAAGTTAAACATAAATTTGCCCTATGACCCAGAAATTCCTTTTCTATTAGCTAAAAGAAAAAAAATATATATGCATACAAAGACTTGCATGTGAGTGTTCATAACAATATTATTTTTAAGTGCCCCAAAACCCAAAAGAACTCCTAAAAATCTAAAAAAGTCTAAGTGTTGACAAAACAGCCCAAATGCCCATCAATAGTAGATAAACAAATATATCCATGGCATATAATATTATTCTACCATAAAAAGAAATGAAATATAGACAAAGGCCTTGACTTGGATCAACTTGAAAGTTTACTGCTAAATGAAAAGAATTGTTACACATTATCACATATTATATGAGTTCATGAACAGGAAAAGTTTAAATCTTCTATGAAGAGAGAAAATGGTCAGAGCTGTGGCTCAAATGGCAGAGTACAGCCTTGTGTGGGTGAGGCCTGGTATCCCCTCAGCAACAAAAGGAATAGGACTGATGCCCATTAGCACCACAGGAAGTGGGCCCCCAGCTAATTAAAAATAAAATAAAATGTGAGTTAGGCAAATTATCTTTTTTGTTGGTGGCGAGGAAAACTCAAGTGTGCTTAGGGGCTATTTCCAGCTTTGTGGTGGTGGGGGTTGCTCCTAGCTGTGTTTAGAAGATCGTTTGGTGCTAGACATCAAACCTGGGTTGACCATGTTAAAAAACAAGCTCTCAGCCCTTTGAGTTATCTCCCTGGGCAAAGAATAGAAAAAATGTTTTTCAAATTGATTTCTTAAACATTTTTATTATGGCTTAGGCAATATGATTATAATAGTGGTTAAATTTATAGCATTGCTGTGCAGAGAATAGGAATATCCTTAGAGGCAGAAAGTAGAATGCTGATTGCAAGGGACTGAAGGAGGTTGGGGAGAAATGAGAAATAATTGTATAAGTTCTTTTGGTTCTGAGATATTCTAAAACTATAGTTATGGTTGTATCATTCTGCCACTAAACTCAGATCTTAGAACAATAGATACTAAAGGGATAAAGGCAAGATGAATTACATATCGATGAAGTTGTTAAAAATACAAGGAGAGGGCCCGGAGAGATAGCACAGCAGCGTTTGCCTTGCAAGCAGCCTATCCAGGACCAAAGGTGGTTGGTTCAAATCCCGGTGTCCCATATGGTCCCTTGTGCTTGCCAGGAGCTATTTCTGAGCAGCCAGCCAGGAGTAACCCCTGAGCAACGCAGGGTATGGCCCCAAAACCAAAACCAAAAAAAAACAAGGAGAAAGTATAGGGATGGTATTAGACCCTAAGCTGAAAAATATTGCTAGATTTGTTCTTTAGAACATTTTCTTAAGGGGGGTGTTCTGTTTGTGACTGTAACCCAACTATGATCATGTTACTTAAATACAAAATATATTTAAAACAAGAACATTTTTCTTGTCTTTTTTTTTTTTTTTTTTTTTTTTTTTTTTTGTCACACCCGGCAGCGCTCAGGGGTTACTCCTGGCTCTGTGCTCAGAAATCACCCCTGGCAGGCATGGGGACCATATGGGATGCCGGGATTCGAACCTGCCATCCTTCTGCATGGAAGGCAAACAGCTTACCTCCATGCTATCTCGCTGGTCCCTCTTTAGAACATTTTCTCTGGAATTGTTACCTCCCTCAAAGCCAAAGGATAATATCACTTGGATGGTGAGACTCTCTCACAGTTGGGAGGGGTCTGTGATTGGAAATTAAAGGTTGCCTGGGGGGTGGGGAGAGGAGATGTAACTAGGAGAGAGATCAGATTAGAGGATGCATGGAGGAGCAGGACAAAGGCTGCTTAGTTTAGAGGCCATGTGAGGAATATGCACATGGCAGTTAGGGCCTTGTAATATAACTGGATGTCTCCTGAAACTTCGACTGACTGCCTGTGGATCATTTCTTCGCTGTCATCATGTACCTACAGACCCGAGGGCTATAGAGACTGCAGGCACCTGCAGAGCCAAGCCGAGAAAGGCCCCACCACCATCCATCCACACTAGGACTCTATAATTGATAATTAATACAACATATTCAAATCATAGAACAATATTGTGTTTTCCGGAGTATAAGACGACTGGGTGTATAAGACAACCCCCTAATTTTGCAGTTAAAACATAGGTTTTTAGGCCTATATTCGCTGTATCAGACAGAATGTTCCTGTGCTGCAACTGTATGTACCACAGTGAGCCAATCACAACAAGCAAAGGTTCAAAGGTTCTACTGTAATAGACTTCCTCTCTGACTCTGGCCAATCTGAGCAAGCTTTTGACAGTGTAGATTCGGGTCCAGAACATTGTCTAATTTGCAAACATAAAAAGCCTGCTTGGATTGGCTGAGTTAGAGAGGCGGCCCGAGCAGCCTTGCAGTGATTGGTCCCTTATCATAAGCACCTTTTTTCTGGCAATTCACTGGTGGCGTCAGTTAATCTCCCCCACTACATGAACCAAACAACACCCCATCCTCATACCCTAGCACTGAACCACCAACTCGGGTTAGCTGGGTTTTGCCAGAAGTGGCCCCCAGATCTCCTGAGTACTGTTTGGGAGTCCCCAAGAAAAAGATTTGGAAACTCTGTGGCCTGATTTTTTTTTATTTAGCGGCATATTGAAACATTTTTCGGGATATACTCGGCATATAAGACAACCCCGATTTTCGGTTGACATTTTTTGTTTCAAAAGTCGTCTTATACGCCGGAAAATACGGTAGATACTGAAGGGGTAAAGAAAAGAATGATGAATTACATCTTTATGAAGTTGTTAAAAGTCCAAGGAGGAAGTATAGACCCTAAGCTGAAGAATATTGCTAGATTTGTTCTTTAGAACATTTTCTGTGGAGTTACTTTAGGAATGGATGGGATGAGGCAAGACTGCAAAAGACATCATTTAGGAGGCAATTAGTACGAGGAGCATGCAGCACTTTGAATTAAGTGTGTAGTCTTGCAGACAGACAGAAAACATTACCGAAATAGCAAGAAGCAAGAGAGACATGGACTGGAGTTTGTGGGACGTTGAAGATGGGGTAGGAAATTTACTCTCATACCTGCCTAAGGCCCCAGGAAAACTGGAGGAGATTTTTGTTCAGATGGAAAACCAGGATGAGTTAGTAGGGAAAATGCTAAAATTAGTTCTGGACATGATGAGGTGTCTGTGGGACATCCAAATGTCTTTGATTATGGTATTTTAGAGACCAATGTGAAAGTTCATCTAGTAATGATACAAATAATATGACACCTTAACCTCATACCACTTTCTATGGAGGTTATTCCTCTAGTAGACAAGATTCTAGCTATAGGGCCAGAGAGACAGCACATTCTTTTTTTTTTTGGTCTTTCGGGCCACACCCGTTTGATGCTCAGGGGTTACTCCTGGCGAAGAGTTCAGAAATTGCCCCTGGCTTGGGGGGGACCATATGGGACGCCGTGGGATCGAACCGCGGTCCTTCCTTGGCTAGCGCTTGCAAGGCAGACACCTTACCTCTAGCGCCACCTCTCCGGCCCCAAGACAGCACATTCTTTACAAGCAGGCACTCTAAATTCAGTCCTCACATCATATGCTTCTTGAGCAGTGCTGGGAAAGGCTTCCTATTACTAACCCATAAGTGTCCCTGTGCACTCCAGGTGTGACTCCCCCCCCCCCCAAACAAAATATACAAAAAGAAGTATTTCCAGACTCAGTGGTGGAAGGTACTTTTTCTATGGGCTTATTCTAGGTAGTATTTGAATAACTTTATGTCTGGGCTAGAGCAAAGGCACAGCAGGTAGGGCATTTGCCTTGCATGTGACCAACCTTGGTTAGATCCTGGCATCCCATATGGGCCCCTGAATCTGTCAGGTGTGATTTATCAGAGCTGAATAGCTTTATGGTGTATGCATATATAAATTTATAGTATATATAAAAATTTAAAATATACATAGGTTAGCATTATTTGTGGTTTGTATTCTCATAGGGTTGGTTGAGAAGAAAGAGTTAAAACTGTGCTCTGATTTTTACATACATCCGTTTTGATACCCATAAGGATGCAACCTAATACTGTAGACAGACTTTTTGTATCCCTGTTTGCTCATATACTTTAGCATTCTCTAATTCTATTTATGGGAAAGACAAGAATAGCTATATTTATAAGGTGGTAGAATTATAGATAAGAGTACTGTGTTTAGCCTGGCATGAGATAGGATCTCAATAAATAATAATTGATATTTACTTAGATTTTAGATAGAGGTCTGATATAGATCCATAAAGTAAATGTTTAGTAGTTTGCACTATGTTCTAATACCTAGATCACTTCTAGCTACATAAATCAATCCAGTTTCTTGGTAAGTGTTATTTTAGACAAAGAATACCTTAAATTTGTTCCCTTGATAAATTGTGTGGCTCTTAAAACCGAGAGCTTGATGATCTAATTTACTGGAAGATCATGCCAGAAATAAATATTTTATTGATGTGCAAAAACCTGTCAGTTTTATATCCTTGCCCTCACTTTTTCTTCTTATTTTCCCTCTCTCTGCCTACCTACCAGGCTGTATGTGTGTGTGTTTACATGGGCATATGTGTGTGTTTATGTATGTATTTGTGTGTGTATGTGCGTAGTGGGGAGTAGCAACATGAAAGTGGGGAAGGAAAAAGACTAGTTTCTGTTTTTGACTTACACTTAGAGGGCACCAGTCTTAGACCTCCTTTCTGCCTCTTTTTTTTTTTTTTTGCCTGTTTCTAGCTGGTCAGCAACTTGTATTCTCTGCAGTGAATCTTGACCTTTTCTACTCTCTTCTATTCTTTTCTCTGGGGTGTCTATTACTATCTTGAATCTCCAAATATCTTAAGAGGTCAAACTGGGATTCATTTGGACAAGTTTAAAGATAGAGGGGATGAGCATAGTATTTCTTCTGGGCTGGAGCAGGAAGGCAGCAGGTGGGGGAGGGTCTGGCACTCTCCAGCTAAGAGGTCCAAAGGGACCTTGCTGACTTGGCACAATTCCTTTTGTCCTGTCTTCAAAAGATGCTCTTGGGAGCCAACCAGAAAGCTTTCTGTGTTCATTTTGTATCCTGGGAGCCAGCACACAGCTTTGGCAAAGGAACATCAACCCCATAATAATAATACAGTTCTCTGACATTAAAGTGCAAAAACATTTTTCATGACAGCTTAAAATTAATCACCAGCACTTGCTTTTATAGATCCCTTTCATTCGTGTGGTGCCAGCTTCAGGACAACTGTGAAGGCAACCACATGGCTCCCCGAAAGAGCAAGAAGTCTGCAGAGACAATTAGCAGAGCTGATTTCTCCACTCTCCCTATTTGTCCTAGGGAGGAGGTGTTTTCTGCTGACAGCATGTAAGACTGGGCTGGTCATTGAACACAGAGAACAATCCACAACCAAATCTTATGGGTGGGATTATAAATGCATCTGGAGCTCTCATGACATTGATAAACCACCAGCAGCGCCTGCTGTGTAACCAAATGTTCCGAAATTGTTCCCATGGTCTTTGAATTCACATCAAGTGAAAAGGAAGGAGAGTCCCCACTTATTATTTTCTTTATACTGCTTATGTAAATTAATAAACACACATAATAATTTGATGGAAGCAAGCTCAAAGCAGAATTATGTTTTGTTTATTTTGTTATTTTTAAAAATCTAAAATTAGATCCTGCTCACATGGTGAAAGTTTCAATTTGTACCAGAGAGTAAACACTGAACATGAGAATTGTTCTTTTTTCTTGGTTTCTCAGTCTTAGTCTGTGAGCTCATCCTATAAATAGTTTTGTAAATATCCTTCAAGAAATGGTTCTTTCACATACAAGACCTTGTGTGTATGTGTGCTGAAGATATACACATGTATATATGCACTAGGCTTTTTTCATCAAACAATGCATATTGGACTGCTTTGTTTTGGTTTGGGGCCATATCTGGCAGTTCCCAGGGTTTATTCCTGGCTCTGTTCTCAGGGTTCAGGTATGCCAGAGATTGAACCCGGGTTGGTAATATGCAAGGCAAACACCCTTGACTACTATACTATCACTCCAACCACTCTGGCCCATCTTATGATATCAATGCTTGAGACTTATTTGACAAATATTAGTGTCATGGAAAATGTCTTGGTTTATATTTATTATTTGATATAACTAAACCCCCAATGATGAATATTTTCTGTGTATTTCTTTTCTTGGTTTACTATTATAAAGAATACCACAAGTCACAATTTTGGACTTAATATGTTTGCACACTTGTGCAAGCTTATCTGTAACATTCTTAGTAGTGAACTATTTAGGTCAAAGAGTATGTGTAATTTAATTTGTGTAAGATTGTGAAATTGTTTTCCAAATAGATGAAAAACATATAGCAAATGCTTTCCTCACTGCACTGGGTGAAAGGGAGAAAGGTCACCATTCTTTTCTGGGAGATGCTCATAAAGAGACTCATAGTAAGAACATGAAAGACAGTGTGGAATAGTTCTTATCTCTCCCCCTTCACACACACACCCCTTTCATTCTTCTTTCTTTCAGCTTTTGGGCCACACCTGAAAGTGCTCAAGGCTTACCACTTACTTAAGGCTTTGCACTAAGGAATCACACCTAGAAGGGTTGAGGGCGTCACACTGAAATCTAATCCAGGTCAGCCCAAGAGCTGGATCTGCTGTACTAGAATTCTGGTTACCTCTCTTCTGTATTTTCTCTATTATCTCTTGAGTTTTATTTCCTTGCAAGGAAACATTAAAGTGTATTTTATTCCAAATTGTGTGGGTGGGTGGGTTGCATGAAGCTTCCTGGGCAGAAAACAAAGTCCAGGTGAACTTGGCAAGGAGAATATAATAAGGTCCAAGCTGTATTTGAAAGCATTCTGGAACCTAGCAGGTATCTATTATGTCATTTAATCTTTGTTAGGTTACCTTGATTCTGAGTTTACTCTTAAAAATAAATGAGGTGTGGGGGCTGGAGAGATAGCACAATGGTAGGACGTTTGCCTTGCATGCAGCCTATCCAGGACGGATGGTGGTTTGAATACCAGCATCCCATATGGTCCCCTGAGCCTGCCATGGGCAATTTCTTTTTTTTTTTTTTTTTTTTTTGTGGTTTTTGGGTCACACCCGGCAGTGCTCAGAGATTATTCCTGGCTCCAGGCTCAGAAATTGTTCCTGGCAGGCACGGGGGACCATATGGGACGCCGGGATTCGAACCGATGACCTCCTGCATGAAAGGCAAACGCCTTACCTCCATGCTATCTCTCCGGCCCCATGCCATGGGCAATTTCTGAGCACAGAGCCAGGAGTAACCCCTGAGTGCTGCCAGGTGTGACACCCCCCCCAAAAACAAACAAACAAACAAACAAAAAGAGGTGTAGAGGGGGATTTACCTATTATGTTTATAATGAATGGTGCAGTTTGGTTTAGAATCTGAGTCTTTTTGGTGGCAAACCCAAGGCCCTTTCTCCTGATTAGAATTGTCACCTCATGGTGAATCATATACTCCCCAAGGATTCTAAGCCACAGTCTCCACAACAACCAAGAGTGCAGTGAGCAGAGAGGCACAGTGCCAAGAATGAAAAGAAACAAGTAGGAAGAAGACCCAGTACTTGTGAGAGAAGTCTCCATCAAATATATATGAACCACCTGACAGTCATAAAAACTGAGATATTCCAGACCAACACTATATAGTTCTGAGAAGCTTATTCTGTAGGATTACAGTAGATTGGTTTGAAGAAGAGATGAATGTGGTTCAGGAGGAGAGCAAAGAGTTGAGAGAACCAGAAGAGTCAGACCTATAGTTGGCTCAAGGGGTTAAGAGGCTGAGGATTTAGGTGAAAGATCAAGTAGGGAAGTTCAATTGGAGGCTTATTGTGGAAATGTTCTTGAACACATCTGAAAACATTCTCTGTTGAGAGGTTTCCACTTGCTTTATTTTATTTTGTAGTGTAGGGCTTAACCCCGGGGCCTCACACATGAAAGGCAAGTTCTATACTGCTGAGCTACTTTCCTTGCCAGTATGAAATGTTGCTTTTGTTTTGTTTGTTTTGGACCATATCTGGCAGTGCTCAGAGTTTATTCCTGGCTTTATGCTCAGGGATCATGCTTGGTGGTACTTGGGGGGAATATATGTGGTAGTGAAGATTGAACCAGGGTCAACTAATCCTACCATAATCAATAATTGTACTCCACCCTAGGGTGTGACCTGCTGATAGTATATTGGATTATTCCTTACTTGGTATTTTGCTCCCATCCTAGGGTGGTACCTGATTCTTGTCAATAAAAGCAAGAGTCTGATGAAGGCTGGAGCTCATTCTTCAGTCTTCTTCTACTGAGCTACATTTAGGAGCAGAAAGTTTTTATGGTTTGAATTCTTTGCTTGAGCACTAGATTTCCTGAACCCATTCTTGTACCTTTTCACTGTGTGAATTATTTTCTGTGGATCTCTACAACTGGAACTGACCTAAACAGACAGGGGAATGGGAACTGCCTTTCCTGTTTGGAGCTTGGTGGGAATCAAACCTTAACCAATCTCTTAGAGAATGTGACACTTCAAACTGCAAGTGTTTTACCAGCTGTACTATCTTTCCAGTCCTTTATGAAAGGTTTTTATTTTTTATTTATTTACATTTTTTGGGCCACATCTGGTGGTGTTCAGGGGTTACTCCTGCCTCTTCACTCAGAAATAGCTCCTGGCAGGCTCAGGGAACCAAAGAGAATCAAACCTGGGTTTGTCCTTGATCGTCTGAGTGCAAGGCTGAGTGCCCTATCGCTGTGCTATCATTCCGGCCCTGAAAGGTTGTTTTTTTTTGTTTTTTTTTTTGTTTGTTTTTTTTTTTTTTTGTTTTTGTTTTTTCTGAAAGGTTTTTAAACAGAAAAGTTAACATCCACTAACCTGTATTGCAGGAAAGTGAAAGTCAACAGTCCACTGAAAAATTAGACTGAGGAACATGGTAGGCAGAAAAAACATTTGAGTGACCACTGTGAAAATAGGCATGAAAGGAAGAAGGGGCTGGAATTGAGAGATGAGCTGAGTGAGCAGGGATGGGCTTGAGAGATGTGGTGTTGGGCTTACCATGATTTGATTTAACAACTTTTTCCAGAAGACATAAGAGCATTTTGATAGATAGAGATTAGAAGTTAAAAAAAAAAAAAAAGATTAGGGGCCGGGCGGTGGCGCTCGAGGTAAGGTGCCTGCCTTACCTGCGCTAGCCTAGGAGACAGACCGCGGTTTGATCCCCCGGCGTCCCATATGGTCCCACAAGCCAGGAAGCGACTTCTGAGCGCATAGCCAGGAGTAACCCCTGAGCGTCACCGGGTGTGGCCCAAAAACCAAAAAAAAAAAAAAAAAAAAAAAAAGATTAGAAGTTCAACTTTGGCACATAGAGTTTGGACACAAATGTCTGGAGTATCTAAGCAGCATTAGGAAATACAGAAAGGAGACCGGGAGAACAGCCAAAGTCGAAGGTGTATATTTAGGAGGCATTTCTTGAGGTACGCTATAGCTAACACTAAGGGAAATTGAACCTAGATACAGAGGTAGATAAAACAGAAAAGCAAGAGAAATGGTTTTAAGAAGGGGTGGTGAATAGTTTACATATTTCAGAAACATTTGGAAGATGCAAATTGAATGTCATTAGTTATCTTGAATATTGGGATTAGGAAATTGGAAATAATAAACTATGGAATAGGTTGGAAGCAAAGTAGCACGTAGGTTGTAGAAGGAGTGGTGACAAGTTTACACCCTTTCTTTCCTAAGGGAGAGTAGGAAGTGAACTAGAGCTGAGGTTATCCAAATTGTTTCTGCCTCAGCAGTTGTGATTGGCTCAGAAATTGGGTCAGGATGACACTTATGGTTCGAATCAGCTGAAGACTCATTTATGAGCAATGATGCCCAAGGTAAAAAGCCTAAAGGATATAGACAGTACCATAGTGATTTCAAAATGCTTCTGAAAGGAGACAGTCCTACCTGGTCAGTAATTTAGAAATGAGGAGAGAGGGAGTTGGTTTTAGAATTCAGTACGTGGACCAAGATCATCTTAGACAAAAGGACTTTCCCAGAAAAAAGTGAACCAGTCACTGAGCTATGGAAAAGATTAGAATTCCAGGGTCTGGCATAAAAAGAACCATCAAGATATAGGTAGACACCAGGAAAACAAATGAATCTACTTTTCAAGATACAAGCCAGGGATGTGGGAAAGATGAGGTCTAAAAGTTGAGAAACTCACTGTGGGTTCTGTTAGTGAAGTACTTCTCAAATATTTTCTGTCATGCTCCCCTACGAAGAAGAAAGCATTTTTCGTGCCCCCCCCAGTGACTGTAAATAGTATCTTTATTTAAAAAAACTTTAACCTGCAAAACAAAAATATATAAAATAATTTGAACTGATTTTTCAATCAGAGGATTTGCAATGCATATCTTTTCGAAGCGGGGTTTGAAGCAGGACACAGCAACTCTCAGCTCCAAAGACATACAGAGACTGACCCATATTGTATTGCCAGCACCACATATGGTCCCCCAAGTCTCCCTCGTAGTGATTAAAAGTTAAAGATTAAAAGATTAAAAGTTAATATTAGTATTAATTGTTGAAAATTGCTGTTCATTCCGTTGGTTTTACCCTTTGTCATAAATAAATTTTCCTTGTGTCAGTGGTGGAATAGCCACAGGCCTCTAAAGGTTCAAGTTAGTGGAAGCTGATTGGTAGATACATTTAATATGGGTTGTGTGGGATTTGTTTATGTAGTTCAGAGTCTCTTCCATGTTTATTCAAGTGGCCACTGGCTATTCAGGTGTAGTGACAGGTAGATGCAAGGCTAAAATACTTAGCTCACAAAGTATTCCATGAGTATTGCAAAGCCAGAAGTCAGCCTGTGCCTGTGGCTTCGATCCCAGGCATACCACACACATACATACACACATCTTGCACATAATGTCTGGTAAATTCTTCCCAAATGCTATAGTTTGGATGCAAAAAATTTGGTAAAGAATTTTTAAAATTCAAAACACCTTAGAATTAGAGTTATCTACATTAAAAACCAAGCTCCAAGGACCATTTTAGGAAAAGGACCTTTAAAATATTTTTTCTATAAGTAATATTTAGAAGTCATTGATACATTAAGCAATAACCAAAGACAGTGCAGTAAAAATGTAGAAAAAATGAATAATGGAGGGCTGTTAGTTAACAAGAAGAACAAAAGTACCGTATTTTCTGGCTTATAGGATGACTTTTTTTTTTTGTTTTTTTTTTGTTTGTTTTTTTTGTTTGTTTGTTTTTGGGCCACACCCAGCAATGCTCAGGGGTTACTCTTGGCTGTCTGCTCAGAAATAGCTCCTGGCAGGCACGGGGGACCATATAGGACACCGGGATTCGAACCAACCACCTTTGGTCCTGGATCGGCTGCTTGCAAGGCAAACGCCGCTGTGCTATCTCTCCGGGCCCTAGGATGACTTTTTTTTTTTTTTTTTTTGGTTTTTGGGCCACACCCGGTAACGCTCAGGGGTTACTCCTGGCTATGTGCTCAGAAGTTGCTCCTGGCTTGGGGGACCATATGGGACACCGGGGGATCGAACCGCGGTCCATCCAAGGCTAGCGCAGGCAAGGCAGGCACCTTACCTTTAGCGCCACCGCCCGGCCCCTAGGATGACTTTTTAACCCATGAAAAACTTCTTAAAAGTTGGGGGTCAGGGCCGGTGAGGTGGCGCTAGAGGTAAGGTGTCTGCCTTGCAAGCGCTAGCCAAGGAAGGACCACAGTTCGATCCCCCACATCCCATATGGTCCCCCGAAGCCAGGGGCAATTTCTGAGCGCTTAGCCAGGAGTAACCCCTGAGCATCAAACGGGTGTGGTCCAAAACACCAAAAAAAAAAAAAAAGTTGGGGGTCATCTTATACACAGGTATAAGGCATGCTGAAACTTACTTCAGCTTCCAGGACAAGTGATCTGCCCCCTCTTACTGCCACATTCCATCCAGCTGCCAGGAATCATCACTCAGTCCTCTGCTTGTCCGCCTTAATCTTTCAGGGCACACAGAGGCACTGAGTTACCAAGCTCTGCATCCCATCCAGCTGCCGGGTGTCATCACTGGTATGTGGCTTTGCAATGCTCAGTCTTCTGTTCAGCTTTTATGGGACACAGACGAGGTGCTCTGTCTCCCTCTAGCTGTCCTATGAATTACATCCCAGCCAGCTGCTCTTGGAGGAGCCCCCTCTCCCTGCTCTCAATGTAGATCACAATTAAAAAAAATCACAGTCACTCACTACAAATCACAAATGTAAAATGATTGTTGGCACTACAAAGTCTAGCTTTATTAAACATATACTGTTAACCTTTGAGGGTTCTACTCTTTTTTTTTCTTACATTTTTAAATTTCCATTTGGTGTGCATTAAAAGAGAGGTAGTCTTATATGGTGAATATAGCCCAAACCCTATATTTTAACAGAAAAAGTAGGGGGTCATCTTATATGCCCAGTCATCTTATATGCTAAAAAATCCAGTATTTTATTATTTTCCCTGGAGGCTTAGGGTCTGTTTTTCAAGGTGGTCAACTTTTTCGTTTACTTATTTGTTTTGTTTTTAGGTCATACCTGGAGAGGCTCAGGAGTTTCTCTAAGCACTGTGCTCAGGGATCACTCCTAGTGGTGCTCTGGTGAACATATGGGCTGCTGGGAATAGAACCTGGGTCCACCATGTACACAGCAAGTACCTTACACATTATACTATTTCTCAAGCTCCTGTTTATTTGTTTTTGTTTTGGAACCTTCTAAGCAATGCTGGGGAGGCCAAAGACCACGTCTAATGAAACTTGATCATCAAGCTGGACTGTTTAATGCACAGGCCCAGTAGAGCTGGGGGCTACCAGGGCTATTGCCAGCAGTGCCGGAAACATATGGTACTAGGAATCAAACTCAGGTGCAAGGCCCTGACCCAGAACTGTCTCAGGGCTCTTAGTTGTTCAAATTTTTAAAGTTGTTCTGAGATCCGTTTTGCACCCAAGTTTAATTTTATAGTTTTTATTTTAAAGTGGGCACCTCAGGGGGCCAGAGAGATCATACAGGCATTAAAACTCTTGTTTTGCAAGTTCAGATGCTTCTCAATCCCCAGCACCATTTAAAGTTCCTTGAACACTACAATGGGCTGTTCCTAAGCACAGAGCCAAGAGGAGCTCTTGGGCACCCCAAATGTGGTCCCTAAATCCAAAACAAATAAATTATTTAAGTTTCCATAAAACCAGAATTGAGAGTCAGGAAGAAGAGCACAGTGGTTTAGAGCATCTGCTTTGCAGGCATGTGAATGAGAATTTGAGTCCTCTATGTTAGAAGGAAAGGGATAGATACATAGCAAGCAAGCTCCTCTGAGGGATTCCCAGCTAGCCAGCAAGAATGTGTTTCTGACAAATCAAGACTATGACCCTCCGGGGCGGGAGAGATAGCATGGAGCTAAGGTGTTTGCCTTGCATGCAGAAGGTGGTTCAAATCCCGGCATTCCATATTATTTTTCCCGAGCCTGCTGGGGGCGATTTCTGAGCATAGAGCCAGGAGTAACCCCTGAGTGCTGCTGGGTGTGACCCCAAAAACAAAACAAAACAAAAGACTATGACCCCCATGAGCATATGGGCAAGCACTGCAACCAAGAGGAATGTGACCTTTGGTGGCTACCATGGCCAAGGGTTTAGTACCATATCCTACCTGTAGCCCCTGATAAGCACCACAGCTAAAAAATGCAACATACATTGGGCATATGTACAACCTCCAGATTATTAAACAACAAAAGTGGGAAAGAGTGGAGGGAATTAAAACAAACCCCAGATAAGATTATTCCTCTTTTTTCTTTAATTTGTTTTTATTGTTGGACCACACCTGGCAGTGCTCAGGCATTACTTTGACTGGTTCGGGAGATCATAGGGGATGCTGGGGATCAAACCCAGGTCAGCCACATGCAAGGCAAATGTCCTACCCATTGTGCTATCGCTCTGGTCCCTGTCCCTCATTTTTTTTTTTAATTGCTGTCTTGGGGCCACTGCAGCAGTCCTCAGTGCTGAATCTTGGCTCTGTATTTAGGGATCACTCGTGGCAGTGCTCAGGGGAACATGTGAAGTAAGGAGATTGAATCTGGGTTAGCTATATGCAAGGCAAGCATAGCTTATCTGCTATAATATCATGTTGGCCCCCAAGCTTTTTTGCTTGATAGTTTTTATTCATACTTAGTGGTGCTCAGGGCTTGATCCTGGCATTAATTTCAAGGATCACTTGTTGTAGCTCAGGAGACCAACTGGGGTGCCAAGGTTTGAACCCATTTTGGGTGTGTGGTTTTCCTTTTAGATGCTTACATGTATATGGAATCAGAAATACCATTAGTTGTGAAAGCACCTTTGTGTATCTAACAAGAAAGAAAACCTAGGTAATCAAGTACGTGGGTTCTATTCTACTGTCACCTCTTTACCTGACACCAAAGAGAGATGCAGATCTATGAGTCATCATGCATAGTAATGAAGAATGACGTGAAATGAATTTCAAACACTTTAGTAGACAAGATTTTCTTGCAGCAGAATATAATCATCACCCTGACTGCTCTTAACCAGTTTACTTGGTCAGTCAGCCTGTCACTATCTGATATTTTCCCCATCTAAGGTATTTTTTAACAAACAGAAAAGGGGAATTGTAAAATCACTTTACTTTTTCCTTTTACCTTTTGTTTTTTCTTTTTACTTTTTTTTTTTTTTTGGGGGGGGGTCACACTCGGCAGCGATCCTGGCTCACTCCTGGCTCTAGGCTCAGAAATTGCTCCTGGCAGGCTCGGGGGATCATATGGGATGCCAGGATTTGAACCACTGTCCTTCTGCATGCAAGGCAAATGTCCTACCTCCATGCTATCTCTCCTGCCCCTCCTTTCACTTTTTTTAATTAGAACAAGGATGCTTATGTCAATCCTGACCCTCAGGTGATTTATGTTAAACTCTGACTAATAAAAGTGGCAGGGGAAAGCAGCAGAGAAGTTTGGCTGTCTCAGATATCCTTGGAGAAGGCATCTGAATGTCAAGGACTCTTGTTACAGTGCTTGATCATTGAATATGTTTTTGCAATTTTGTTTTGTTTTGTTTTGTTTTTTGGGCCACATCTGGTGACGCTCAGGGGTTTACTCCTGACTATGCACTCAAAAATTGCTCCTGGCTTGGGAGACCATATGGGTCGCTGAGAGATTGAATTGTGGTCCATTTTAGGCTAGCACAAGCAAGGCAGATGCCTTACCATTTGCGCCACCGCCATGGCCCCTGCAATTTATTTTTAATTCATGCTAGTTTTCTACTATATCATATGCCTTTGTTCTCAGTTTGCTTTCAGGAAAGAAACTTGGATGTTCAAGACATGTGATATAATACTCCAAGGTATAGACTCTTTCTACAGTGCTCACCACCATATCACTTAGTATTCTATCCTTGATTTTTGTTTTTGTCTTTTGGGCCACACCCGGTGATGCTCCGGGGTTACTCTTGGCTATGTGCTCAAAAATCACTCTTGGCTTGGGAGACCAAATGGGACACCAGGGGATCGAACTGCGGTCCATCCTAGGTTAGCACATGCAAGACAAACACCCTACCACTTGTACCAGTGCTCCGGCTCCTAGCCTTGAATATTTTTATATAATTTTTTTTATTTAAGCACAATGGTTACAAACATGTTTATGGTTTCAGCCATAAAATGCACATATCCTTTCACCAGTGCAATATTCCCACCACTATTATCCCCCCATTTCCTACCTCCCCCAACCCCCTGCCTGCTTCAAGACAGGCATTATATTTCTCTCTCTATCATTGTTATGGTAGCTGTTAGTATGGTTATTTCTTTAACTGAACTTACCATTATTTGTGATAAGCTTGTTATCATGGGCTGGTCCTTTCAGCTCTCATCTCTATAGTCTCTAAGTATTATTATACTGTCTTTTATTTTTCTTAAATATGAGTGAGGGGGCTGGAGAGATAGCATGGAGGTCAGGCGTTTGTCTTTCATGCAGGAGGTCATCAGTTCGAATCCCGGCGTCCCATATGGTCCCCCGTGCCTGCCAGGAACAATTGCTGAGCCTGGAGCCAGGAATAACCCTTGAGCACTGCCAGGTGTGACCCAAAAACCACAAACAAACAAACAAACAAAATATGAGTGAGACTATTCTGAGCTTATCTCTCTCCCTCTGACTTATTTCACTCAACATAATAGTCTTCAAATCCATACACATATAAGCAAATTTCATGACTTCATTTCTTCTAACAGCTGCATAGTGTTCCATCATATGGATGTGCCACAATTTCTTTAGCCACTCATCTGTTGTTGGGCATCTGTGTTTTGTCCACATTCTGACTATTGTAAATAGTGCTGCTATGGACACAGGAATGTATAGGGCATTATTATATTGTCTTTTTTGTGGTTCTAGGGTATATTCCTAGGAATGGTATTGCTGGGTCATATGGAGCTAGATATCCAGTTTTTTTATTTTTTTGAGAGAGAGAGGAAAGAGGGAAAAGGAGAGAGGGAAGAGGAGGGGAGAGGAGAGAGGAAAGAGGAGAGGGGAGAGGAGAGGGGAAAGGGGTAGAGAGGAGAGGGGAGAGGAATGGAGAGGGGAGAAAGGAGAGGAGGGAGAGAGGAGGGGGAGAGGAGAGAGGGGAGAGGAGAGAAGAGAGGGGAGAGGGGAGAGGATGGAAGAAGGGAAGAGGATGGAGAAAGGAGAGGGGAGAGGAGAAGAGAAGAGAGGGGAGAGGAGAGAGGGGGGGGAGGGGAGAGAAGGGGGAAAGGAGAGAGGATGGGAGAGGGGGGAGAGGTGAGGGGTAAGGGGAGAGGGGAGAGTAGAGAGGAGAGAGGAAAGAGGGAAGAGGAGAGGAGAGAGGAGAGAGGAGAGGGGAGAGGAGAGAGAGAGGGGAGAGGGGAGAGGAGAGAGGGAAGAGGGCAATATCCAGTTTTTTAAGGAATATTCATATTGTTTTCCAAAAAGACTGGACTAGATGGCATTCCCACCAGCAGTGAGATCATCACACTGCTGATGATCAGTGATGATGATGAGTTTTGATTTTTGGGCCACATCCTGTGATGCTCAGGGATTACTCTTGGCTATGTGTTCAGAAATCTCTCCTTGCTTGGGGAACCCTATAGGATGCTGGGGGATCAAATTGAGTTATGATGTTTTAAGAATGTTCTATGCACTTGGGGCTGGAGCAGTGGGGCAAGCAGTAGGGTGTCTGCCTTGCACACACTAACCTAGGACGGACCTTGGTTTGAACCTGTGGCGTCCCATATGGTCCCCCAAGCCAGGAGTGATTTCTGAGTGCGTAGCCAGGAGTAACCCCTGAGCGTCACTGAGTGTGACTGAAACAAAACGAAACAAAACAAAAAAGAATGTTCTATACACGTTCTAAACCATGATGCCTTTTTTCAGCAAAGTTCTCCATCAATGTTGATTACTCCAAGGAATTGGAAAACTTCCACTTGACATTCTGGCTTTATATTATGAAGCACTTTGACCTTTTCCAACTAGGTCAGTTTTCCAAATGCAATCTATGGATTGATCTTTTATGTTCGTCTATGTGTGTGTGTGAGTGTGTGGTAGCCACCTTTATGTCTGTTTAATGTCTGTCCATATTGAATGTAATGTCTGTTTATGTTTATATAGCCCTTCCTTCTTGTATATGGCCATTTCTTTCTTCTGGGAAGATGACACCACTGCTGGTTGCTGATGTGTTCTTGGTGGCCCCCATCTCTGCAATTTCCCTTCACCATGGACTGTTGAACACAGCTGGTTTCAGCTTTTGAGAGACCCTCAGCTCTAAGACATTTCCTGATCTGTGACTGTTACAAGTCATTTTTTTCAGATTCCACAAGGCCACATTGCCGGTTGAAGATGAGTTTATTCTCCTCTCAGAGTATTTCAAAAGACTTAAAGTCTTTTTTTCTTTGTATATTTTTTAGGTGTACTTGCTCAATATGCATACTTCTTTTTTGTATACTTCATTATATAGAAGTAGTTTCCCTTCCTTCTCTTTGGATTTGCTAGTAGGACTTCATAGTAGATAGTATAGATAATATCCTTTGAGTTTTGGGTTTTGGAGCCAGTGATTGAAGACCAGCATAACCACATTCCACTATGATTAAGTCCAATCATAGAATCATTGTCTAGAGGAAGAGTGCTTTGAGAATAAAGAGCTGTCTTAACTACAAAAACATGTAAAAGGAATTTCTCTCCTTTTTGTGCTTTTTAAAGATGTTTATTTTCATAATTGGAATAAAAACAATAAGATTCAATTTCTCATAAGCAATAAAATTGTTTGTATTTCTTATAATATCCTGGGATAGTTCCCAAGGATGATATTCTTCATTTATACTGACCAATGAGTGAAGAATGTGAACTGAAAATTTTAAAGAAGGGGAAATTGAGCATTGAGATAACTGCCTTGCTCATACCAAACAAAGAAACTACAGAGCTAGGATGAGATTTTGGGTATGGAGTGATAATGCAGTAGGTAGGGCATTTGCCTTGTATGTAGCCAACCTGGGTTTGCTTCCCAGCACCCCATATATGCTCTCTGGAGCTGTCAGGAGTAATCCCTAAACACAGTACTGGGAGTAAATTCTGAACCTTGCTGGGTGTGGCCCTAACGCAAAAACAAAACAAAACAAAACAACTTGGACAGTCTGCTTTATACTTTCTATTTATTGGTTTATATTTTAATGGAGAAAAATTCAGAGAACTATCAAAAAGAGGTTGAGGGACCGGAGAGATAGCATGGAGGTAGGGCGTTTGCCTTGCATGCGGAAGGATGGTGGTTCGAATCCCGGCATCCCATATGGTCCACCGAGCCTGCCAAGAGCGATTTCTGAGCATAGAGCCAGGAGTAACCCCTGAGCACTGCCAGGTGTGACCCAAAAACCAAAAAAAAGAGGTTGAACCCATTCGTAAAGATGCATATGGACTCTCTTCGCTAAAGTTTGCACAGCTTTTAGAAAGTTGGGAATGATGTTGATGGGGGCGTGAAAGACAAGATAATTTTAGTTCACTTTTAGAAAGCATCTCATCCCACCTGTGAGAAAGTGAATTCAGAGACAATTTAGTATTTGCTTGGTGAAGCTTTTCTAAAATGTCATGGAAGCCCCATCTTCATGCCTGACACTCGCAAACATACGCTTTTCACCATTCTGTCCTCTTCTGTCTCTAGTATGAGAGTTTGACCCAGCTTCTTCTTCTAGAGACTGTCCTCCTAAAATCTTTTTCCTAAAATGTAGCCATATTAATCTTTTCTTGTCAGTGTTGCTAAATATGAAAGCACAAACAACTATACTCCTAGTTGTCCATTCAGGGGTAGCTGAGAAATGTGTGGCAACTAGTTCTTAATAAAAACAAATGGGATGGTGGGGGATAGAATAGGATGTAGAAACTGAAATAATGGTGGAAGGAAGTTGATACTCTGGTAAAGAGTGTGTTGCTGGAATGTTTTATACACAAAACCCTGCTATTATCAATATTGGAAAGCACAGTGCATGAAAAAAAGCCACAAAAAAACAAAACAGAATACTGGGGCCAAAGAGATAGCACAATGGGGAAAGTCACTTGCTTTACACATGGCTGATCGGGTTCAATCCCCAGCAACCCATAGGATCTCTTGAGTTGTCCCTGAGTACAAAGCCAGGAGTAAGCCTTGAGCACCCTTGGGTGTGAGCCAAAAACAAAAACAAAATGGGTGGTAGGGACTGGGAGACAGTTCCAAGGATTAGAGCACATGTCTTGCATGAAGGAGTACTGGATTTGAGTTCTAGCACCCAAGCACAAAGCTGGGAGTAATCCCCGAGCAACGCCGATGTGTGTGTGTGTGACTAGAAAATTTAAAAAAGGGCCAGAGAGATTGCACAATGGGTAGAGCTTTTGCCTTGCATGTGGCTGATGCAGGTTCAACCTCTGGCTACCATAAGGTACCCTGAGCACCTCCAGAAATGACCTCTATTTGCATAGCCAGGAGTTACACCCTGAGCACCACTGGGTGGGGCCCAAAATACCTTTATACACACACACACACACACACACACACACACACACACACACACACACACACACAAAAAAAAAATTCCTTTATATATATACTGAATCTCCTACGGGGCAGGAGATGACTTCAATAAATTGCCTTTTTTAAGAGTGAGTCCACGACGCCTATGTCAGAGCATGGGTTTCCACCCCAGCGCATTGAACAAGCTGAACTTGATCCTGGAATCTCTGATATCTGAGAACCTGGGGCTGCAACTGATTTTCAGCTATACCACAGTCAGGTGTGTGCAAGTATCACAACTAAAGTGTGACAGCCTTGGCGAGCAAGATAATTAAAAAGATGTCAGAGCACTGAGGTCATCAGTGAATATGCCAAAATGTACAAGCATTATACCTAAGCATGTGTGGAACCCCCGTCACTGTAATTACATTAATGAAAGGAGGATATGAGAAAATAGAGAGAGAAGAGAGGAGAAGGGAAGGAAGGAAGAAAAGAAGGAAAGAAGGAAGGGAGGAAAAGAGGAAGGAATGGAGGAAGAAGAGAACAAGGAAGGAACAAAGAAAGAAAGGGAGGGAGGAAGGAAGGAACAGAGGAAGGAAAGAAGGGAGAAAGGGAGGAAGGAAGAAAGGGAAGGGAGGGAGGGAGGCAGAAAGAAGGGAGGAAGGAAGGAAGAAGGAAGAGAGGAAGACCTAATAGCATCAACAAGTTGATTCCTGAGTCCACTTGTCAAAACAAACAAGCAAAAACCAGCCTTGATTTGCAGAGTTTGCCAATTTCCACAGAGCAAATGCATTAATCAAGACTGATGGCTAAGTCACAGCAACATGAGAACACTAAACACCAAAATGAAAATGATGTTTAGAATTGGCTCAAATGACCCGAGATAGCTCTAGCCTAACAGTGATGAAGCAACAAATTATGTGTCCTCCTTTATATCTTGGACCTACAGTTGCTTTTGTTCTGCCTTTTCCATGTAGCAGGCTGCATTGTTTCATCAACAGGCTGAGAAAATGCTGACCAGCATACTGTACCTCCTGTAAAACTGATATTCTGTCTGCTTTACATTCCTCACCTCTTTTCTCCATTCTGGTTTTCCACAGCACTTAAAATTGTCTCCTATAATGTATTGTGGAAAGTTAGTACACTGGGTGAAGCTGTTTGTTGCTGTTTGTGGTCAAATCCAGCACTGCCAGGTGGGGTCTAAAAACAAAAACAAGTTTGTTCTTCTATAACATATAGCTTACTCATTTATTATAGTTATTAGACTTTATTTATTTCCTGCAAATAGGATGCTGCCAGAAGGACAGGGATTATGTAATAATATATATTTGTCTAGCAATATACCCCAAATTCGTTGAGCAGTGCTTTTACAGAGGAGGTCCTCCGTAAAGATTTGTTGAGCAAATGAACAAATGAATGAGCAACTATAGATTGTCCTCTGACTCCCCACAAGGCCCCTAGGATGGTGCAGAGAACTCAGACTAAATAAATCCTTGTTGATTGACTCTGAGAAGCTGAGAACAAGCCCTTGGCAACAAAAGGGGAAACAGTTCCCACTAGACCCTGAGACGCTGTTGCTGAACAAGTGCTTAGCAGGAGAAACCTAGAGCCTTCTTAGCATTGGAGAACTTGGCAAACAGCTTTGATTCACAGTATGAGTAAAACATTTATCTGAGCACCCCACCCCACCCCACCCCCTGGAACGGGAGAAGGAATTCATTAAGGTCTCATCAATTTAAATTTGTTTTCAGGAAGCAAAAATCAATCTGTCATCCTTAAAACTCACTGGGGCTTGCACACCGAGCAGTTGAATCCTGCAGACTTCGTCTGCTGCCTGGGATTTGAGCTGGTAGCTGGGAGAGCTGCTGTGATTCTCACAGCCGCAGCCCGTCCCAGGAACAACGGTCCCAGGAAACGCCTGGCTAGGAAGCAGGAGGCCTTGCCCTGTGAGGCATCAGATATAGATGGGTTTCAGGGCTGAATGCGCAGTTTAGGGTTCCAGTGTTTCACACTCAAGGATGCGACCTTCATTGCAGGTCTCCTGGTGGCTCCACATGCCTGTGAGTGTGGAGTGGGGCAGGGGCAAATGTGATCATCTCTATTTTAGATGAGATTGAAATCCAAGCTGGAACTCTGAAGGTGTTTCTATTAGGAGACTAGGCATACAGTTCAGGTATAAAGCATCTGCTTTACATGTATGAGGCCCTGTATTTTTTAAAGATGCTATTAGAGTTTATTAAATTATCAAATTATGACTATATTCTCCTATCATAATGATTATATAAAATTT
Source organism: Suncus etruscus (assembly GCF_024139225.1). NCBI lineage: Eukaryota > Metazoa > Chordata > Mammalia > Eulipotyphla > Soricidae > Suncus > Suncus etruscus. The sequence continues at coordinate 96,020,604 of NC_064850.1, read as the reverse complement.
TCTACTCGGTAAGAATCAGTTTGATTTATTCAATCTTTAATTCTCCTGCCATATCACCATCCCATTATGCCCCCTCCTCCAGAGATTTTTGTTTGTTTGTTTGTTTTTGCTTTGTTTTTGAGTCACACCTGGCAATGCTCAGAGGTTACTTCTGGCTCTACACTCAGAAATCACCCCGGGCAGGGTCGGGGGATCATATGGGATGCCCGATTGGAACCACTGTCCTTCCACATGCAAGGCAAAAGCATTACTGCTGTGCTATCTATCCACCCCCATTATTTTATAAAATAACTACACCAAAAAGTTAGAGACTTAAGGGGTCTGAAGAGGTAGTATAGTGGGCAGGGCACTTACTTTGTACATGACAGATTTGCTTTGATCTAGGCATCCTATATGATCTCCAGAACCCCACCAGGAGTGATCTATATTTAGAGCCAGGAATAATCCCTGAGCACTACCAGGTATGGCCCCAAACCAAAACCAACCAAATCAAAATAAGTTTGTCATTTAAAACAGCAACATTGGGGGCCGGCGAGGTGGCGCTAGAGGTAAGGTGTCTGCCTTGCAAGCGCTAGCCAAGGAAGGACCACCATTCGATTCCCCGTCCCATATGGTCCCCCCAAGCCAGGGGCAATTTCTTTTTTTTTTTTTTTTTTTTATTTTTTTATTTTTTTGGTTTTTGGGCCACACCCGGTGACGCTCAGGGGTTACTCCTGGCTATGCGCTCAGAAGTCGCTCCTGGCTTGGGGGACCATATGGGACGCCGGGGGATCGAACCGCGGTCCGTCTCCTAGGCTAGCGCAGGTAAGGCAGGCACCTTACCTCGAGCGCCACCGCCCGGCCCCCAGGGGCAATTTCTGAGCACTTAGCCAGGAGTAACCCCTGAGCATCAAATGGGTGTGGCCCGAAAAACCAAAACAAACAAACAAACAAAAAAACCACAGCGACATTGGGCCTGATCAATAGCACAGCAGTCGGGAGTTTGCTTTGCATGCGGCCAACCCAGGATGGATTCTGGTTCGATTTGGCGTCCCATATGGTCCTCCGAGCCAGCCAGGAGCAACTTCTGAGCGCAGAGCCAGGAGTAATCCCTGAGTGTCACCAAGTGTGACCCCCCCAAAACAAAACAAAACAAGACAAATAAACAAACAAAACCAAAACAAAGCAGCAACATTGGGCCAGAGCATTAGCACAGAGGGTAGGGCATTTGCCTTACATGTGGCAGACCCTAGTTCAATCTCCAGCATACCATATGAAGATAACATACCATATAGAGATAACATACCATATGGAGATGGTGGTCCCTTAAGCCCACCAGGAGTGATTCCTGAGTGCCTCCAGGTATGGCACAAAAACCAAACCAACCAAACAAACAAATAAAAAAAGCATCTTTTTGTGACCTTCCAAATTCTCTTATCAGCATTTACTCATCCAGATGACCTCTTTGACTAATCTTTCATTAGTTGTAGGCCGTTGGCTGGATTGATAAATATACGGGTCACTGGGCTTTGTGTTTTTCATCTCCCTGCAGCTGAGGTTGGTGCAAGACAACAAGAGGAGTCTGGGGGCTGAGAAGATAGCTCAGAGACTCATGCAGGGCTCTGGGTTAGATATTCAGCACCACATGGTTTTCTAGGACCTGCTGGGTATAGCCCTGGTGGACCTCAGCACTGCTGCAAACCATGTTAGCAAACAAAAAGCAAGCATGCAAACACCACCTAGACCCAGAAAAACCAAGGAGTGAGTTCTAACTAGCACAGTCACTTCTGCTTTAGATCAAGAGGCCATGAAGACTAGTCCAGATTCCATCTTGCTGGGAGTTGCTGAGACTCTAGGGCAATGTCATGCCCCCCCCCCCCCCCGAGGAAGAAGAAAACATTTTTTTGCACCCCCGTGCGACTGTAAATAGTATCTTTATTTAAAAAACCTTTAACCTGCAAAACAAAAATATATAAAATAATTTGAGCTAATATTAAAAATCAGAGGTGATGTCTGGATTAATGGCTACAATGAGCATGTTTTGCAATGCATAGCTTTTCAAAGCAAGGTTTGAAGCAGGATACAGCAACTCTCAGCTCCAGAGACATACAGAGACATAAACATGGGGCTTAACTTGTTATGACTTGTTATGACAGTGTTTGCCGAGGTCAAATGCACCCCCCTTTATGGAGCCTCGTGCCCTCACTATTTGAGAACCACTGCTCTAGGGCAGTGGTCGGCAACCTTTTTTTTTCAATTGAGCCAAATCTCACCAACACCACGATTAAAATTTATTTTGAGAGCCACATTTTTTTTTTTTTTTGGGCAGCGGTCAGGGGTTACTCCTGGCTCTATGCTCAGAAATTGCTCCTGGCAGGCTCAGAGGACCATATGGGATGCCGGGATTTGAACCACTGACCTTCTGCATGAGAGGCAAACGCCTTATCTCCATGCTATCTCTTTGGCCCCGAGAGTCACATTTTTAAAACCAAAAATACATAGAATGGTACACTGTTTTTAGTTTCAATAAGTTTTTATTGAGAATATTCTGCATGCAAGTATCCACATAGGTTGGGAGGATACAAATAACACAACTGATAAAACAAAAACTTTAGAAAGATATTATTTATTGATAACGTTAAATTCCATAAAATTTGCCTTACAATGTAGAGATAATTACATCTTTTTTTTTCATTGCTTGGTCAATAAGTTTATTGTTGTCTTTGAAAAATCCCCATAAAAAATCATGGTAATTTTTAGCTCTCGGCAGCCCTCTCCTGAGCTCTGAGGAAACTTGCTTTCTTCTGGGCGACCCAATCTTTCTTCTGGGCAAGAGACATTTTGGGATGGTTCCACCTCTTCTTTTTAACTTCTCTCTTAGGCTTTTTCTCATAGACAGGGTTTTTTCCTTATAGCTGCATGAGCTTTCTTATACATCTGCTCCATCATGTCTAGAGTGATGTTGTTCTTTATGTACTGAGAAAACTGTTTCTTGTAGGCATCTTCATCTTCTTCCATTAGGTAACGCATATAGTCTGCCACATTCTGCCCCATAATATGTTTTCGATGTACTTCAGCACTGAATTCCTTACTTTCCGAATCATACCCAGGGAATCGTTTGGTACTGTGAGGGATAGATAAGCCTCCATCCACAGCTCCTTTCAGGGCACCAAAAACTTTGTTTCCAGTAGTAGTTCTGGCAAGTCCTGCATCCAAATAGCAGGTGAAGGCACCAGGTTTTCCATCAATGCTTTCCACGTTATACTCATCTCCAGTGACCTCCACTTGGCCTTCATAAATCTTGTCCATGCCAAATCTATTGAGAAGCCTGCGGGCCAGCAGCAGGCCAGTACAATAGGCTGCAGCATAGTTTGTCAGGCCAACCTTCACACCATACTTTGGAAGCTCATGAGCATATGCTGCACAAACTATCATATCTCCTTCTATATGGGCATAAGCAATCTGACAAATGATGTCTCTGTTGGTTACCCGGACTATCATCCTGTACTTGGGTGTATTGTATTTATTTTTATCCTGGATCACCAAACGTTTCCGAGCATAGTAATCCGTTTTGCCCTCTCGCCGTCTTCTAAATTTCACTTGGTATCTCTTGAAGTATGCCTTATTCTTGACGACTTTGACAAACCCCATCCTGCGGGAACAGAGACCAGCGTCTGCGCCTTGACACAGACACCAGGCCAAGCAACCCTCTAGGGGGGAGACGATAATTACATCTTAACAACGACTGACAATGTCACAAACACTAATGTGAACATTGGCCTTGATAGTTTGAGTAAGTCAGGTTTGTATGTTGTTGTTTTTAATTTTAGGCATGATTCCTGGTTCTCATCAATGAGACAATTTCTCAATTTACTCCTGATGAGATTCATGCTTGAAAATGATTGTTCGGGCCGGGAAGGTGGCGCTATAGGTAAGGTGTCTGCCTTGTAAGCGCTAGCGTAGGACGGACCGCGGTTCGATCCCCTGGTGTC